>NC_091474.1:34772806-35072806 GCF_036971445.1 Narcine bancroftii
TCCTCATGAACCTAATGGATTTTTTTTGAGGAGGTAAGAAAAGAAGTTGATGATGGTAGGGTGGTAGTTGTGGAGTACAAAGATTTTAGTAAAGCATTTGACAAGGTCCCCCATGAGAGACTCATTCAAAAAGTCATAAGGCATGGGAATCATGAAGACTTGGCTGTGGGGATTCAGAATTGGCTTGCCTGTCGAAAGCAGAGAGTAGTAATGGATGGAAAGTATTCTGCCTGGAGGTCAATGACTAGTGGAGATCTTCAGGGATCTGATCTGGGACTCCTGCAATTTGTGATTTTCTTTCCCTCCCCCTCCCCCTCCCCCTCCCCCTCCCCCTCCCCCTCCTCCTCCTCCTCCCCCTCCCCCTCCCCCTCCCCCTCCCCCTCCCCCTCCCCCTCCCCCTCCCCCTCCCCCTCCCCTCCTCCCCCTTTCCCTCTTTCCCTCCCTCCCTCCCTCCCCCCCTCCCCCTCTCCCTCTAAATGACTTAGTTGAAGAAGTGGAAGAATTGGTCAATAAGTTTCAAAATGATTGGAGGAGTTGTGGATAGTGTTGAAAGTTATTGTATATTACTAAAGGGTATAGACAGGATGCAAAATTGGGCTGAAAAGTGGCAGATGGAGTTCAATCAGGTCAAGTATGAGGTGATGCATTTTGGAAAAGTACTAGTTAATGGCAAGATACTCAACAGTGTGGAAGAACAGAGGGAACTTGGGTCAATATTTATTGGAATGAACTTCGCCGGAAGATGATGATGAGAATACTTTTTATTTTTATCCTCTTTTTTTTAAATTATAGAGAGAATGAAGAACAAATTAAGAGGAACCCTCCCACCTCCCCAAGAAACAAAAAGAAGAAAAAGTAAGAGAAAGTATAAGAAAAAAGAAAAATTTGCTTCACCTAAGGACAAACCCCACTCCTATTTGGGACAAATAGCCTGACTTATCTTGGGTCCTCAGTGTTGCGAGCACTGGGGGTGGGGAGGGAGGAATCCAGTTTGCAGGTTTTCTCAGTGTTTCTATTTTTTGTGCTGCTCTCAATGTGCCTTAGGTATGAATTCCATATTCTTAAAAATACATCATACCTTTTTCTGAGGCGATCCTCTCCAGGGGAATACAATTATCCATTTCTAGCTTTATAGTGGGCTAAACCTAGTTGGGAAACAGATTTCCAAGAAACCGCTATGCATTTCCTGGCCACTGCTAAGCGATCCTAATGAATTTTAATTAATATTTTGATAGTCTAATTTTAGGTCTTGCATCTTCTAAATTTCCCAATAAAAATAATTCAGGTACCTGAGGGTATTGAATTCCAGTAATTTCTTCCCCCCCCCCCCCCACCCCCAAGATATTACCTAAATCTTCTGAGAAAGGCCTCATTTTAGGGCATGAACAGGTTGAATGCACGAAAGTACCTATTTTTTGACCACGTTGAAAAATTTGGAATGATATTTCTGATTTCAATTTTTGTAACTTTTGTGGAGTAAGGTATAGCTGATGCAAGAAGTGATATTGCATCAACCGATACCTCACATGAATTGTGTTCACCATGCTCTCCCGACATGTCGGACCAACAAAATGGATCAATTTCTATACCCAAATCTGATTCCCATCTTTATCAATCCTTGTTTCGGGGTTCCCGCCTGAAGTAAGGAATACATTTTTGAAATTTTTTCTATGCTCCGTTTTGAACTATAGTCTCTATTTTGCGACTCTGCAATAAGGTTAGTGCTGGGCCTAATTTGTCCCTTAACCAAGATCTTAATTGAAGATAGCAGAAAAGATCTATTTAAAACTGCATATTTATTCCTAATATTCTCAAATGTAAAAGCCAAGGTGAGACACTCCAGTCAAGGTGCATTATTGAAGAAGGGAGTAAATGTTGATAACTGCTTTATTCTGGATGGTGCTGGGCCTTGTAAAATATTATTGGAGTTGAGACAGTTGAGGAAATGAATTATTCTCCACAAAAATATTTTCATGAACTGCCTTGAAGACTAGGCATTTTTGTGCCTGGATTCAGCAGTCGGTAATGATCCTTTGAATATTGATTGTTGCATACTTGATGTTAATGCCATTGAATATCAAAGAACAGGAAAATATGGAAAAGGTAGTCTTCCTGCTGTTAAAGATGGCTATTGCTAGGCATTTGTGTTAAACAAATTTTATTTACAATCTGTCAGCTTAAACACAAATGTAACAAGTCTTGTTACATGTAGGTATGGATTTGTTCATTGCCTGAGGAACTGAACATGGAAAAGAACAAAGATCTTCCCTCCTGTCTTTGTTGAGGGAAGAATAAATAAGGAAACATACAATTCTAATAGGTTTGGGAGGATAGGTAGAGGAATTGTTTCTCATAACTCCTGTGTTCAGAATCAGAGGTCCACATAGTCACAGAATGATAGATCAGAAAGAAATTTGTTCATCCTAGAAGACAGTGGAGGCTCATTGAGATCAAGAAAATGAATGATAAAAATTTAGATATTAAGGGAATTGAGCAAAGTGTGAATTGAGAAAGTGCCACAAACAGGTACCAAGTTAACGATTCACCATGATCTTATTAACACTGAACAGGCACAAGTGGTGAACTTTGGCTTTAACTCAGGTTATGTTTTAATATCAGTACATACACAGTTGGTACGAATTGGAAACAATGTCTCCTTCTCACTGATTATCAACACAGACACTTCCCAAAGAATGCATGCTTAGCCCACTGCTCTACTCATTACACCCATGACTGGGGCCAGGCACAATTCCAATGCCACCTGCAAGTTTGCCGACGACACCACAGTTGTCGTCAGAATCACAAATGGCAATAAGGAACCTACAATAGGGAGATAGATCAGCTCGTTGAATAGTGTAACAGCAACAACCTTACGCTCAATGTCAGCAAAATCAAGGAGATGATTTTGGACTTCAGGGGAAAACAACCTAGTCCTCATGAAGGGCTCAGTAGTGGAGAGAGTCAAGAACTTCAAATTCATGGGTGTCAATATCTCTGGAGCCTCCATGTTGATGCAAACACAAACAAGGCTAGCCAGCGGCTATACTTTGTGAGGTGTCTGACAAGCTTCAGTATGCCACCGAAGACCCTCAAACTTCTACAAGAGTACTGTGGAGAGCATTCTGGCTGATTGGATCACTGCCTGGTATGAAGGCGCCAACTCTCAGGACAAGAATTAACTCCAAGAGGGTTGTTAACTTGGCCTGCAACATCACAGGCACCAGACTCCATTGAGGACATCTACATGAGGCAGTCTTTTTTTAAAAAAGAGCCTCTATCCTCAAAGACCCCCAACACCCAGGCCATGGCCTCTTCACTCTGCCACCATTAAGGTAAAGGTACAGGAGTCTAAAGATGAGCAGTCAGTGGCACAAGGACAGTTTCTTCCCCACGGTCATCAGATTCCTGAATAATCAATGGACTAAAGACACTGCCGTACTTTTTGTGAACTATAATTTTTTTTTATGATGATGCTGGCACAAAACACCGAATTTCACAACTTGTTCATGACAATAATTTCTGATTTTCAAATGAATGCACTCTGACAGCAACATCCTGGGCTAAAAATCAAAGTTTCAACTACCAGACACATCTTCATCTGCACAAGATCCCGTTTGCACAAGAATGCAAAGAATGGAGAGCCTTCCAATTAATTGACAGTGATTTAAAACTTATTCCACTCTTTCTACACTAGTTGACATACCATCACAATTGGCTCTCTTTTGGCCACAAGAGGGCAGCTGAAGTAAAACTGCCTGACCAGACTGCAAGGTTAACAGTTTTCCCTATGTAAAAGGAATGGAGCAACAGCAACACTGCAGCTTCATGGTCAATATTACCAATACCGACAATGTATTCTAGATTTAATTAATTATCTGGTCTTAAATTCTCCAGTTGCCATAAGGGATTCAAATGTACTTATCCAGATTTCTTAGAAGTATTAAAATAAAAACTGACATCCCCAGATAACATCAGGTCAGGCAGCATCAATATAACCATATTATAACAGTTTATGGCATGGAAAACTCCAACAGCCCTTCAAGTCCACCCCAGTACACTTAAACAATTCTGCTAGATCCCCCCCCCACCTATTCTCTGCCCATAACCCTCTAACCTCCTCTTATCCATTAATATATCCAGCCTCCTCTTAAATGAAAGAATTGACTCTGCCTCAACCATTTCCTCCAGAAGATTATTCCATTCAGTCACCACTCTCTGAGTGAAGAAGCATCCTCTAATATTTATCCTAAAATTATGCCCACTTACCCTCCACTTGTGACCTCTTGTTTCTCCCCTGCTCTCAGGGGGAAGAGTCTATTTGCATTTAGTCTTTCTATTCCCTTCATAATTTTAAACACCACTATCAAATCCCCTCTCAACCGTCTACATTCCAAGGAATAAAGTCCTAACCTCTTCAATCTTTCTCTGTACTCTAGGTATTTTAAGCCAGGCCAGGGAGATTTTGATGAAACCTGATCGACTTGAAAAGTTAACTCAAGTTTCTTGGCTCACTCATGCTTTCCATCTTGCTGCACATTTTCCATTTTTAACTCCTACTTCGACCAAGTCCAGTATTTTGCCATTGGATTGCTCATCCAATAACATATGGTGTAGTGGCATACTACAGAAATAGTGGAATGTGCATGCAAATATGCAAGTATCCAAGAATCGTGAGGGTGCTAAACATGATTAAATTTGCACGCTTGCCACTTTTGTCAGCTAGATCTGAAGGCTAATCTATGACAGCCTCTGCATACTGTCTCTTTCTCCATCTCTGCCACTCAGAATCCTCTTCAATGCAGTTTTTTTTTAAATCTCATCACTCCCTTGGATTCCAACATCATGAAGAGTAAGCACTTTGTTTCGCATTGGCGACGCAAAATTACCACTTATTAGTAGTGCAAAAAAACCTGTACTAAATGTACACATGTAACCCAATAATGTAAACTGGCTGACTGTGCAAATCAAAGATTTTTAAAAAGTCAATAAAATACAAAAGCAAGAATCCATAAATGAGTCCATGATTGAGTCGTTGTTGAGGAGTCTGATGCTGAGAGGGGTAGCAGCTGTTCCTGAACCTGATGGTGTGGCACTTTACCCCTTTCCTATCAGTAGCAGCAAGAACAGAGCGTGTGTTGGGTGATGTGGATCCTTATTGATTGCTGCTGCTCTCTGAAGGTAATGTTCCCCAACGATAGTGGGGAGGACTTTGCCGGTGATGTCCTGGGCTGTGTCCTCTACCTTTGGCAGGGCTCAACACTTAAGGGTATTAGTGTCTATACCAGACCATGATGCAGCAAGTCAGCACCCTTTCCACCACACATCTGGAGAAATTTGCCAGGGTTTCTGATATCATACCAAATGTCCACAAAGTCCTGAGGAAGTACAGGTACTGATGTGCTTTCTTCATAATGCCATTGGTGTGTGGGGTCCAGGAAAGGTCCTCTGAGATAGTACCCTCTCCACCTCTGATTCCCTCAATGATCACTGGATCCTACACCTTCCTGAAGTCAACAATCATCTGCTTGGTTTTTGTGACAGTGAATGTGAGGTTGTTGTTGGTGCATCATTCAGCCAAGTCCCTTTTTATACAATCCACTACTTCAGCGAATTTGTAAATAGTGTTGTCGTCGTACAAAGTCACACTGTCATAGGTGTATAGCAGGGGGCTAAGAATGCAGCTCTGTGGTGCTCCAGTATTGATGTAGATCGCGGAAGAGATGTTCTTATCAATATGCACTGATTGTCGTCTTGAGATGAGGAAATCCAGGATCCAATCAGACATTGGAGTATTGAGGTTCAGGTCTTGGGAGTTTTCTGATCAATTTTGAGGGGATGATGGCATTAAATGCTGAACTATTGATGCTGCTTGACCCACCAAGTTCCTCAAGCAGATAATGTTAGCTTCAGAATCTAGCATTTGCCCTTTCCCATGTGACCAATCATTAGATTATTATTAGACAAAGGTTTATCTAATCCATTCAATGCATCACCTAATCTCGTTCCGATATTGATCGCCAAAGCTACCAAATTTCTAATTGCTCCCCATTGCCAAAGTGATTTCTCAATTCTTACTCTGTCCCAGCCCATTTTTTGCCCTAGTTCTTAATTTAATAATGTCTGTTGTCACTGTAGCTCTTGCAGTTCCTTCCTGTTGGGATCAGAAATACATCCCAAGCCAGTTTATTACAGGGTATAAAACAGCAGGAATTATAAATTGCCAACATAAATAATTCTGAGTCAATATTTTTAACATTTTGCATGAATGAAAGAAACCAAATCAGTGCTTGCTACAATCTTCTAAATAGAAAATATATCACATTACCAATTTTAAAAGAAGCTGTTCTTTCTTAAGTGGCCCATTTAATTGTTGATTTGAAAAGTCCTGGTAGATAAATGCCATCTTCACATATTACAAATGCAATACTCTGATCTTATTTATTCCTCTTTTATCAGATAACATTCATTCTAGCAGCTGCCCAATGCCTTGTTTATTAGTCTTGGCTTATTGGTTGGCCATTGAAGAAAGCTTCTCCCGTACACACCTCCACTTTTATGCTCATTATATTTTTATTCATAATTCAATAAAAACACAAATGCTGGAGGAACTCAGCCAGTCTTTTCAGTGTCCAAAAAAAGCAAAGATAGATTGCCAATGTTTCAGGCCTGAGCCCTTCTGCAAAGAATAAGAAGGATGAGCTCATTATTCTTATTCTTTGAAGGAGGACTCGGGCCCAAAACAGCAGCAATATATCTTTGCTTTTTTTGGACACTGAAAAGACCAGTCGAGTCCCTCCAGCGTTTCTGTGTTTTTACTACAATCACAGCATCTGCAGACTTTTTAGTTTCACTCCCTTATTCATAGTTCAGACCAGCACATATTTTAAGTGTCCTAAATGTGACTGTACAAGAAGGAATAGGTGGCCATTCTTTGCTATTGCTGGCAAAGTCCCCACCAAAGTAATGAGAGTGAATAAGATTCGATAAATAGTCAATATTTAAATATAAAATCCTTTCTTTCCTTTTGCCTGTTGGCACAGCTTCAACACCCACCACAGTTCAACTTCAAGAAATTAGCCTTCCATTTCTACTCAAATTTTGGAAAAATTTATAAATCTAGACACCTTTATTGCAGCAGGATTAGGAAGAATTAGGAATTAAATGTTAACCTTGTCTCACAATTCTTTTTTTAAATCTTCATTCCCATATTCAAATCCTTCTGCTCATACAGTCTATCAATTTCCTCTACTTATACGCCCTTAGCCTTGCCCAAAGCATCCTTTCTCCTCCACTAGCTGAAAAGTCTTCAGTCACCTTGGACACATGTACTGCTCATCCCACTGACACAGTTACCTATTCAAAATGGCTGGTGCATTTTGTAATGTAAACATGCTCAATACAAGGTTAATTCCTTGGCAAGCCATCAGTAACATGAAACAAGCTCCTAATGAATTAGGATTCTGGTTCAGTGGCCTCATTGGGCATGAAGTAAACCAATAACTGAATCCATTACATGACTGACAATTTCATCATCTATCTCAGAAAAGTAATGGTTTCAACCTTATCTCATCACAGCAATAAACGCAGATATCTTATTTGTCATGCAAACAAAATTAAACCACAAATATAGAAGTTATTTCATAAATGATGTAACATCAAAAACTTACTGAAGTTGTGAGCAATTTTTCGATTTAGAAGAATATCCTGATGAGAGGAAATCTCATTGACTGAATGCATAACCATTTCATGGGGAGGGAACTGATCAAGGAGACTTGGACAATCTAATTGTATTTTCGCTGCACACCTCTGTCCCCAAATAGATTTTGAGATCTGAAATAAAGGAAGGGGGGGGGGGGGGAAAAAACAATATCAATTTCATATTTTGTCAATTATTTTTAAACAGGCCACTTCAGCCCACGAGTCAGGCGCCCAATTAATCTACAGCCCCACCCCCAGTACATTTTGCACAATGGGAGGAAACCAGAGTCCCCCCCCCCGAGGAAAACCCCCGCAGACAATGGGGAGAATGTACCAACTCCTTACAGCGTGGGATTCAAACCCCAGTCCCAATTGCTGGGGACACTGATCGCTCTGTCAACTGTGCTGCCCTTGGGAGGATAATACTCTCCCCAGATGCTGCGTGACCTGCTGAGTATTTCCATTTTTATTATTTTGGTTTCCAACATCTGCAGTCTTTGCTTTTTCATCACTTTTGTATATATATTTTTTGCTATCATTTTAAAGCGTGTCTTTTAAAGAAGTGTCTATGTATGTGTGATTATACATAGCCGTGCAATGGTAACAAAGTTATAATGCAGATGCTAGAAAGCTGCAGAAACCTGCAACTCGCTGGGTCAGCAGCGACCAGGGAAGACAAAAGATGGCAATTTTGGGCTGAAACCCTTCCTCAGGACTGGGAGCATATTTCATAGGCAGTATTAATAATTCAAAGGACAATTTGCTTAGAAGCAGGATTTTAAAAAGCCATGATGCAAATAGCTTTGAAACTGGAATCAACGTTTCTAACCTTTGTACTATCACACGACTTTACCTTCAGAAAGTACCGACACAGTTTTCGCCATTCCCTTCTATGCATGAGCCTCACGGCCAGATTGATATTACTAGAATTAATACCAATATCCTGCCAGCTTTCATTCAATCCTCCCTGGCATCAATGTCTACTTACTGCTTTATTTCAGGCTTTCAGAAAGGGCATGCCTTTAATAGTCCTGTAGGCAACAGCAAAAATAAATATTCCCACACTTGTCCCCTCACCAAGTACTATTTTATTCACTATCGAAAGGAATAAATCAAAGCTCAGACGTTTGAAACATTTGACTGCTTCTGGGCTACAGAGAGAGTTCAATCTGGTAATGGTAATGAACTAAGCATTCATGATCTTATTAATAATATTATAAATATTCTATAATGTGCAATAATTGTCATAACTTGCAGGCAATAAACATTATCCATAATATTTTACATCAACACATTTTGATGTCTGGGATAATTTGAGTCACATGGAGAAGTTCAGTGAAACCAATAAACTCAGACTTCTGCTTTTTGCAAAATGATAACCTAGTTCCTTTCTGAATGTATCCACTTCTTTAAAAACACTTGAATAGACATCTTTGGTTACATAATATCAGTCATAACCAATTTATTTTTTCTCAACTTATTGTTCAGGCAATAAGTTATGCAAATACAGCTGCCTCTTGTGGTGTGTATTGTCATGGTTTGTACAGAACAAATTTATGACTTTTCCCCCCACATGCAGTTACATTTGCTATGCAAACTTTTATTTGTTATTTAACATACAAGTTCAAGAGGTTGCTCGCATTATCCAGCAATTTTTGAAGTTAAATAGGTAGATATACTACAAAACTATACCAATAATAATTTTTAAAAATGTAATTGCTTGTTCCATGATGTTGAGCGATACTGGAAGAAAGTGGTGACTGTGCAGAACAGTGATGTTACGAGTGATGCTGCTGTTTCAGTCCTGTGTCCCACATTTGATACCAACTTCTGATGCAGTGTGTGCAAGCTTGTGGGTTTCCCCTGGGTGCTCCAGTTTCCTGTCCCAAGGGCAAGTTTATTGTACAAATACAAACCGACGACACAGCGCCTTCCTGTCCTTGGTGCAAAACAGGCAAACACACATACAGACATAGCACATATACCGACAAATAATACATATGCAGGACAAGTATTTTATCTATAATAAATATTGTTTTGTACGAATGAGTGTCTCGGATGCTTAGTGTGAGCAATACCTTAGGTAGTTCAGCATTCTCACTGCCCGTCGGAAGGTGGTGTTCCTCAGCCTAGTGGTGCTGGCTCTAACACTCCAGTATCTCATCGCTGGCAAGAGCAGCTGAAAGATGCTGTGTGCAAGGTGGAAGGGGTCATCAATGATTTAGCGAGCCCTCTTCAGGCAATACGTCGATTTGGGGGGTGGGTGGAGAGTCAGAGATTGCAATGATCCTCTCTGCCACTCTTGTGGTCCTACGGATTGATCTCTGATCCATTTCTCTCCACCAACTGTATCACACTTCATACCAGGACAATCTCGATAGTTCCTACAGAGGTTGACACCATGGTGGCCGTTGGCCTTGGCCGCGTCAGTCTTCTCAGGAAGTACAGTCGATGTTGCGCCTTCCTGACAAGTGAGGAGATGTTGAGTGTCCACAATAGGGTTGCTAGTTAAGTGAACTCCAAGGAACCTGGTGCTCTCCACTCTCTCTCTTCAACCGAGTTGTTGATGTGTAGTGGAGGGTCATCATTCCTGGTCCTCCTGAAGTCCACCATCATCATCTTGTCCACATCGAGATTCAGGTTGTTACTCTCACATCATTTCACAAGATTTTCCACCTCTTCTCTGTAGTGCGACTCATCTTTGTTGCTGACTTGATAACATTGGTGCTGGGTCCAGCGATGCAGTCATGGGTCAGCAGCATGAAAAGAAGTGGGAGAAGTCCCTTTTTCTGAGTGCCAATGGGCCAATCGACTTCTGACATCATACTCCATATTAAATATCTGAATACTCTGAAGTTGCTCAGTACTCCTTCAAATAATGTTTATTGTCCTGTGTCCAATGACCCCCCAATAATGAACTATAATCTTGTATGAAGGGCAAAATTTCGAGAACGTGCATTTATAAAATTTTCATGAGAGTGTTGAGAATTAGGATAAGTTCCTTTCAGCAGTTCGATTTTGTTGACCCTACCAGACCTCCCACACATGTCCCGCCTCTAAACTTTAAAAAGAAATTTAAATTACTGAAGAAAAATATTTTATTTGTGGTGTGGGCATCACAATGACACAGCAGTTAGCACTCTATTTCATACCTCGAGGGACCAAGGTTTGATCCTGGCCTCAGCTACTTTCTCCGCATATGTTGTACAGTCTTTCTGTGAATCCATAGGTTTCCTCAGTTCTCCCATTTCCACTCAGACCCCCCAAGGAAATGTTGGTAGACTAACTGGCTACTGTAAACTGTACCCCAGTGTAGGTTATTGGCAAAACATGAAGGGGAGTTCATGAATGAATGAGAAGACATTGCAAGGATACAGGCCAATAAAGAGATGGAATTGGACTAATTAGATTGCTTTCCAGTATCCAAACGACGAGCTTCCTCCTGTGTAATTCTAGCCAGATTGGGGAAAAAAAAATAGCAAATGGTAATTAGTCAGTAGGTTCTTCTTTGATTCGATTAGATTCAACTTTGTCATTCAGCCAAATAAAATACAAAGCCAATTAAATATAATTAGCATTGAACCAGAAGTTTAAAAAGTGCTATATACAAATAACTACGTGTAAATAAAACAAGTGCATTCAGCAACCAAACAATTATAAAAGTACTGACAGTACAATGTGAGTGCAGTACCACTCAGCACTGGGATTCAAGGTTCAGCAGGGTCACAGCTTAGGGGGGAAAAAAAAGCTCTTCTTGGTTCGAGAGCAAAGGCTCCTGTAGCACCTTCCAGATGGGAGAAGAGCAAAAAGTCCATAATTGATGTTGCTTTTTGCCCTGCCCAGACAGTGTTCCTGAAAGATGTTCTCAATGGTGGGTCATTGAATGCTGAGAATCCACTGTGCAGTTTTCACCACCTGAAGTACTTTACAGCCCGATACAAGACAAATTCCATACCACACGGATGCCACAAGTAAATATGCTCTCAACGGTACAGCAATAAAAATCCGTCAATATCCTGGGTCAGAGGTGTACTTTCTTCAAGCTCCACAGAAAATAGTCATTTTTGAGCCTTTTTGATTAGGAATGGAGAAGTTCAGGGATCAAGTGAGATCATCAGAAATGGTGGACACCAAGGAATTTAAAGCATCATACACGTTCCACTGCAATGCCATTGATGTAAATAGGGGCATGAGTGTGACTTCCAAGCATGCCCAAAATCCACAATGATCTCCTTGGTTTTCTGAATATTAAGTGCCAGGTTGTTGTCAGCACACCACGTGGCCAGGTGCTGGACCTTGTCCCTATAGTCTGTCTGTCATCCTCTCAGATCAGGCCAACCATTGTGTTGTCATCTGCAAAATTGATTATGGAATTAGAACCCCGTACAGGAATGCAGTCATAGGTGAAAAGGGATTACAGGAGAAGGTTCAGCACACAGCCCTGGGGCACACTGGTGTTCAAGGTGAGAATGGAAAAGTGTCTAACTTAACAGATTGGAGTCTGTTAGTCAGAAAGTCCAAGGTCCAATTAAACAAGAATGTGCTGATACCAAGCTGGCAAAGTTTGGCAGGAATCACAGTATTGAATGCCATTGGAACTGTAAATGGAAAAATAAATGATGCTTTACACATACAGTACCCTCCATACAGTTTGGGACAAAGACACATTTTTCCTTCATTTGCCCCCATGCTCCAGCTTTAAATTTGCAATGTTACGAGCCCAGAAGACCCCAAAACCCAGCAGCAATAAATATTCATCAAGACAAATGGTAACTTACACAAAAGTTGCTTTTAATTTTTAAAAAAAACACGAAAACTGAATCACCATCTTATCACTATTAACGAACTTAACCCCCTTCTAATTTTAAGCGCACATGTATGTAAGTTCAGCAAAGTTCTTGATTCACAGTCCAATCCCACTTCTCATTCCTTCAAGTTATCTGGTTGTAGGCAATCTTTATACCGTGCACAGAATTTAACATTTATGAAGTTCACCAAGCTTTGGTGCTTGAAAGGTGAATGGTTACTACTCAGGAAGGTTCTTGTCAGTTTTCAGAGAAATTGGTTGTTCCAGGACACAATCTGATTCCTTCTAATCAGCCATGTCAGTGTCTTGCCAAAGAAACTTGCCCCATTAGGGTTTTCCAGATGATAACCTCTTTCTTTCAGGTCACCACAGAGTTCCTTTTTGTTTCTCTTATTTCAAGTGAAACATTAGACAGCCAGTCCTCTCCTCTTATATGACCCACAAGGGCTTTGACCAGGCTGAACTAAGCACTCACAACCAATCTTCCCACAAGCTTTCCAGCTTTGTGTGTGTGTGTGTGTGTGTGTGTGTGTGTGTGTGTGTGTGTGTGTGTGTGTGTGTGTGTGTGTGTGTGTGTGTGTGTGTGTGTGTGTGTGTGTGTGTGTGTGTGTGTGTGTGTGTGTGTGTGTGTGTGAGAACAGCAAGTTCCACTCCATCCTGGGGCTCCAGCGAATTCTTTCATCAAACAATTCACATGTGATTAAAGTGCACATTCCAGATTTTATTCAAGGTTATGTGTATCCATTTTGGTTTGATCGTGTAGAAATTATAGCATTTTTTACTCAGAGTTCCCCCATTGTAGGGCACCATAATGTTTGAGACATTTGACTTCACAGCCATTTGTGAGTATTCAACTGTTTTATTGCTTCATGTGTGCAGGCATAAGAGAGCTAGGCTTGCTTTGAAGCATTCAATCACCTTTGGAGTCCATAGTTGCCCTTTTTAAAACATCACGGAGGGCACTGTACTCTAATCACGTTGCTTTGACTCAAAAGCTGGGTTTCCAGGAAGGCAGAGAAGAGATGGAAAATCTCATGATATGGTGTGAGAAAACAACCAAAGCCTCAACGTTGGCAAGATGAAGATGATCGGGGACTTGAAGACCAGAAAATAAAAAATCACCCTCCTCTACACATCAATAACTCAGGAATGTAGTGAGTAGGGAGCACAAAGTTCCTTGGAGTTAACTCAACTTGTGACACATTGTGGACACACAACTCCTCACTTGTGATGAAGGCCCAACAGCACCACCCGAGAAGACTGAAGCATGCAAGGGTACTGGTCATGTCAACCTTCTACAGGAGCTCTTCAAGTGTGCCCTAGTCAGCTGCATCAGTGTGGTACGGTTGCTGCAGAGAAATGGATCAGAGGTCAATCCACAGGACCATAGGAGGATCAATGGAGGATCAATGGAGTCTCCCTCTCCCCCCCCCCCCCCTTTCCCCCAGTTGATGTGATCTTCTGGGATTTTTGTCTGAAGAGGACATACAAAATGGTTGATGACCCTTAACTCACCACACACCCCATCTTTCAGCTTATTTCTGTTGGGAAAGAGATACAGGAGTATCAGAGCCAGCTGAGAAAAAAGCTTCTTCCCACAGTCAGTGAAAATGCTAGCCAACTGAAGTGTCTCCTCAAAGAACCCATCAGAGATGCAAATATTCACAAAACAATATTTATTTATTTAGTGTGTGTATACATATGTATGGTTTGTCTATATGTGTTTTATATCTAGTGTGTGCCTGCATGTTTTGCACAAAGGACCGGAGAATGGTGTTTTGTCGGGTTGCACTTGTGCAATCAGAACTTGATCTCCTCATATTCTGCAAAAGAATAAAACTGGAAAATTATGTTCTTCCAATCCTAGGCACAGATTGGCAGCAGAACTACCTGAAATGGAATAAAAGACAAACACAGTTTACAGAAAGTACCTACCCTTTCCGGGGCAACTTCATCCCAGTGGAATGGCTTGGTCTTTCTCACATAACCACTTTTCTTATCTAGGAATGGGGGAGGTATAGGGACAACTGGTCCCTGGTGTAGAATAGGAGGGGCTGGGATGTGCTGAAGTGGAGGAGCATTGGTTGATGTTTGCAGAGGGGATTTTGCAGTAGCTTCCTCCACAGGTGAAGTAGGTATTCTTTCTTTCAGTCCTTCCATTTCTCTTTCATCCTCTTTTTGTTCTTTCCCCTTTTTCCCTGCGATTTGGTTTTCTGATTGCTTTGATGGCTGTTGTTGGTCAGCAGGCTCCTTTCCAGAGGATTCAACTGGCATAACCTCAAACGAAGTATTCTCAGCAATGAACAAAGACTGAGATAGTCTCTTCCAATGCAAACAGCACCTGTCAATGGCATCTACCCACTCATCCCGGCATTTCCTCAAATCTTCCATGCTTTTCAACTGGTCAGTAACTGGAATCCGGAGTCTAAAATTTAAAAAGTGCAATCGAAATATAATGTAAATCAAAAATGGCTACCATCTACTTAGCAAAAAAAAGCAAAACACAAAAGTGCTGTAGGAAGTCAGCAGGTCTTGCAGCATCCATAGGAGCCCAAGCCCCTCTATGTGTGAGCAAAAAGAAGTCCGAAAAAAATGCCTAAAAAAAAAGGCTGGGAGAAGGGAAGAAAGGTCAGGAGAAGGAGCACTACAAAGGCTGAAAGATAAAAGGGGTACTTGAATATCAAAAGGAGAACAGGAGAAGAAAGGGGACAAATGATGGGGGGAAGGAAGGCAGTGGTTCTATGAAGGCAGAGCTGGAGGAAAGGAGAAATGGGGATAGGGTAAGGGACTTGAGAGAAACCAGAGAAGTCAATGTTAATGCCACCCAGTTGGAGGGTGGCCAGACAGAATATGAGGTGTTGTTCTTTCAATTTGCGGGTGGTCTCAGTCCAGCAGTTTAGGAGGCTACGGACAGACATGTCGGCGTGGGAATGGGGTTGGAAATTGTAAATAAGATATCCCTGCTATTGCGGCAGACAGAGCAAAGGTGCTGAACAAGTCCTACTTCAAGTCTCTCTGATGTCAAGGAGATCACAACAGGAGCATCAGATGCAATGAATAACCCCTGCAGATTCACAGGTATTCCTTCCCTTGGAAGAACTGTTTGGGGCCCCAAATTGTATTTCAGGCAGTCACAGGGGTATGTGCCAAGGGGACGATTGGTGGGAAGGGAGGAGTGGATGAGGGAATCCTATAGGGAGCAGTCTCTGTTCAAAGGGGAGAGAAAGGAGGAGATGGAAGATGTGTCAGGTAGTGGGAGAAATGGCATAGGGCGACACATTGGGTCAGGAGGCTAGTGAAGTGGTAGGTGAGGAAGAGGGGAATCCTGTCCTTGATGCAATGGGGGCAGAGGGGAGAGGGCAGGTATGCAGATGATGCTGGATTTGCTGGTGAGGGCTGTTGAAGATAGTAGGGGGAAGCCATGTTTTTTGGACATTTCAAATGATCTTGCCTAGAAGACGTCATCCTGGGAGAAGATGTGGAGATAGAGGAATTGAATTGCAAGAAAGGAATGGAATCTATGCAGGGACAGGATATGCAGAGGTGTAGTCGAGGCACCTCTGAGGGTTGGTGGCTTTGTAGAAAATGTCTGTTGAAAGTTCATCTCCCAAGATGGAGGCAAAAAGACAAGCAGAGATGTACCAAGTGAATTTGAGGTCAGGGTGGAAGTTCCAGCAAAATGGATAAAGTCAACGAGCTCATCATGAGTGTACAAGTCAGCACAAAAGTAAATGGAGGAAGAGATCCTTGACCGATAAAGGCTTGATGCAACAAAAAGGCAGATTATAGCTTGGGACATTCGTGTATCTATGGCGACTTCTTTGACTTGGAGAAAGTGGGATGAGCAAAGGAGAAATTATTGAAAGTGAGGACAAGGTCCATCAGCCAGTGGAGGGTGGTGGTGGAAGGTGACTGTTTGGGACGATTGTCAAGGAAGATCCAAAGGGCTGGAAACATACTCTTCATTGGTTTTCACTTGGTTACAACTGCCAGTAGCAGGAAAAGTGCAAATGACAAACTCTATGTTCCCGGAGCAACTCCGGTTGTTGACCAAAATACTAATTTCCAGCAAAGATGTCTTTGAAAGTCCTACTTTTGCTTCAATCCTAATATATTCTTAAATCGAAGAATTTTTTTTTTGTAGGAACTCAGCACTTTTAATCATTGTGCTGATACATGCTCAGAAAAAGAAGAGTTCATTAAAACAGCTGCTAATTTATTCCCATTGGAGATCATGTCATTTTGAAGATGGTGCAGTTATTAGTCATCTCATGACTACTTTACCATGCAATATTTTGCCATATCTTTTGGTTTGAAGTCAGTTATTTATTTCTAGAGAGGACGTTTAACAATTTCTTTTCTTCTGACATAATATATTCATGGGGTACCACATGAAACATCATTCACAACATTTCATCCGGAAAAAGTTTCAATGAAAGAATACACAAACATGGGTAAGTTTTACAAATGTCATTCTATGCAGTCAACTTAAATATGGCAATATGACTTTTTTTTTTAAATAATAAATAAATTCTATTAGGCAAAATCCAAACTCTAACAATCACTTGTTCAAAAAAAAACTCTCAAATACTTCCCTGTAGTTGAAATCTAAAGGTACCTTTGTACACTCTGTAAGGTAATACCATACTATAACAAGGAAACCAGAACTACAAAATGGTCATTCTTCGAATAGGGAACATAGCAACAATCCAAATTATTTTAAAATTTTAATCATGTTGTTCTTTAATTGACCACAATATTTTTGTTGCCACAGCAAACCAAGTCTGCTTTTCAGCAAAGCCCCGATAGGCCTTTATGATTAAAGCAGTGATGCTTTAAACAAAAGCATCACAGGAAGGGAGGGAAGAGGAATCGATAAAACAAATCAGACAAACAGGTATGAGGAAAGACAAAGCTGTAAGCATGACTGGACCCAGTTTTAGAAGTCTTCTGACAGATGGAATGGCATTCATGTAGTGTTGAAGAGCCATAATAATGCATTTAAATCTCTGAAGGAGACTCGGGAGCAAAAGATAGTACTGAATCAAGGTTATGCATCAATATTTCTCTTTGGCACTACCAAAAGGTAAAATAATATTAGATATGTCAGCTTTAAACTCCAGATGAATGATTGAACTTGCGTTTTTTTAAAAAAAAGTATTTCTGTTTTTATTATCGTTTGGAGCAACAAACTGAATCATGGCAAATTCTAAATGGTATGTTACATGTTTATCTTTCCTTTTATAAAAAGATCAAGTGAATGTTATTATGCAATGGATATCCTCTGACCAATCGAGTCTAGAAATTCAAAGTGGCTTGATGAGGCTTTTTTTTAAACTTTTCATCTTGCTCCCTTTTCAATGTAAATGCAATTTCACCATTTGTTGCCAGACGTAATGGAAGCAGAGCATACAGATTAAACAAAAGACTTTTTTTTTAAAAAACACCATGAGAAGAGACAGAGATGGCTCAAATTGTAAAGCACCTTAAATAAAAACTGGATGAAATGTTTCAGTGTTTGACAAGCATTTTTGGTTCAAGATGAAAACACAATGGAGCTGCAAGAGGAAAGAAAGCCCCAATTAAACTGTGTCCATCAAGAACAGGCATGAGCTGGCAACAGAAGCTTTTAGAAGAGAGGCTTTAAATAAGTAGATTAGATTCTTTATCCAAAATACCAGCGTGACAGATGCTTAATCGACATGATGCAATTTAACACCCAGAGTAATTGTTGAATGTTCCTGTTATAGCATCTTCCTGAAGAAGCCAGCTTTAATTTCTGTAACAGATTAGCATCTCCTTGCTTGGTACCATCCTCTCAACGTAGAAACCTTGATACAAGACACAGCTAGTACATCAGGAACAAGAAAACACTCTAGTAGAAACTAAATGCTGACAGATAAGACCCAACTCGCCTATGTCTCTATTGCCTTACTGAACTTAATTTTTTTTTAAATATATAAATGTAGACAGTAACAGGCCATTTTAAACTCCAGATGAATGATTTAACTTGATTTAATTAAGACATTAATAGTCCACAGTACCCAATCCCCAAATAGTCCGTGCCATCCAATTTACACCCCATTAACCTACACCTTTGGTTTTTTTTTTATATAAAGGGTGGGAGAAAACCAGAGCCCCTGGAAAAAGCCCACAAAGGCACGGGGAAAATGTACAAACACCTTCCAGGCAGCGTGGGATCCAAACACCAGTCCAGTCCCAATCGCTGGCACTGTAAAGGCATTGCACTAACTGCTACACCAACCATGCTGCTGTTAATGAGTCAAAGGTCTCTGGCTTGAAGCACAATGCTGGAGAAAAACAGTAGGCCAAACAGTGTAGTTGATATGACAACGATAAAAATACATAAGCAACGTTTCGGGCCTGAAACAAGGAATGAGCAAACATTGATAAAAGGGCTCAATCCTGAAACACTGGTGATGAATCCCTCTCTTTGCTCTATAAAATGCACTGTGACAGGGTGAGTTTCACCAACATGGCATTTTTACTTCAATCATAGTGTGTGTAGACTTTTATGTTTTACATTGGCTTGAAAATCTGCTGTGCAGTACATATTTTATAACTCTCTACTGCAGGTTTTGATCGGACTGAACACAGTTCAAAGTGGAACATTGTCACAGCAGAAGATGACAAATATCTAATGAATGACAATTGAAAGCAACTTACAAGTAACAGTTTTTCTTTGTGATAATAGTGAAGAACCCATTTCCCAGCTCCTTGTGTACACTTGTTTCACCATCCGACAAGTAAACGAGGTTCAGAGTCATGCCCAGCTGCTCACCTGCTTCACCAAGGCCAAGATGCTGGAAACAAAGTTCTCCTTTACACAGCTGCATGTGGTATCTGAAACAAAGATCAAGTGAAGAACAGAAGGTTAAATACATTTTCTCTTTCTAAATAAATGGGAATTACTTTCCAAGTTATATTAAAATCTTCACCTGAATCACTCGCTCTGAATCAGAATTTGTCATGAACATGACACAAAATTCATTGTTTTGCCCCAGATTTGCAGTGCAAATATTGCTATAAATTACATTTCAAAAATAAATAGTATAAGAAAATAGGAAAAATTGAGATTGTATCTGTGGTTCATTGTCCATTCAGAAATCTGATGACAGAGGGAAAGAAGCTGTCCTTGTCAAGTCACCTTTGTCTTTCACACCATACTTGCATGGTAAAGACAAGACATGGTTTCTCCAGGACCACAGAGCAGATTTATATAAATATAGGTGAGAATACAAATTAAGACATTAACAGTCCACAGTACCCAATCCCAAAATATTCTGGGAGTTCAGGAGTCTGATGGCTTGGGGGGGAAAAAAATTGCCCAATCTGGACACAAGGGCCAGAGTGGTACGGTACTCCTACCAGATGGCAGAAAGGAGGGCAGTTTATATGTGTGAAGACCTTCACAATGTTTATTGCCTTTTGCCTGCATCAAGTGTTATAGATGCCCATCATGCTAGGAAGAGAGCCCCCAGTGATCTTTTCCGCTGACTTCACCATCCTCTGCAGGGTCTTGTGGTCCAAGGTGGTGCGGAGAGTGGGAGGGGGGAGCTAGTGGAGTTGTTCAAGTGAACCAGTGCGGACTCGAAGGGCCGATATGGCCTGTTTCCGTGCTGTAAACTGTTATATGGTCAACTTCCAAACCAGGCGGTGATGTGGTGGCACAGGATGCTCTCAATACATCCTCTGTAGAATGTAGTGAGGCTGGAGGGTAGGAGGTGAACTTTCCTCAGCCTTTGCAGGAAGTAGAGGTACTGCTGTGCTTTCTTGGCTATGGAACTGATATTAAGAGACCAGGTGATGTTCTCCACTAAGTGCGCTAAGGAACTTTATTCTCTTGATGTCTAACAGTAGAGCCATCAATGGTCAGCGGAGTGTGGTTTCTCCAAGGCCCTCAAAGTAGTCAACCTCCTCTTTTTTTTTAAATAAACGTTCATATACAGGTTGTGGCCTGTACACCAGTCCATTAATGACTGCACTTCACCTCTGTGTGCTGACTCATCATTCTTACTGATCAGGCCCACCATGGTACTGTCCTTAGCAAACTTGATGATGTAGTTCAAGCTGTGTTTAGCTGAAGTCATGGGTCAGCAGAGTGACCAGCAGTGGACTAAGTATGCAGCCCTGGGGAGCCCCTGTACTCATTGTGATGGTCTTGGAGGTGCTGTTACTGATCTAGACTGCCCGAGGTCTCCCTGACAGGAAGTCAAGAATCCAATTGCAGAGGGAGGTGTTAAACCCAGCAGGCTCAACTTCCTTTTCAGGTACTGTGGTACAATTGTATAGAATGCTGAGCTGAATACACCGCAATGGACCATGCAAGTCCTTGTTTCCCAGGTAGGTGAGGTCTAGATGGAGGGTAGTGATGGTATCATCCGTAGAGCCATTAGATCTGTATGTGAACTGCAGGGTGTCTAGTGACAGGGGCAGCAGGAGCTTCACGTGCCCCACAAAGAGCCTCTCAAAGCACTTCATGATGGGAGTGAGTACAACAGGGCGATAGCCATTGAGGCAGGACACAGCCGATTTCTTTGCCACGGGGACCATGGTGGCAGCTTTGAAGCTCGTTGTGATCGCGGTGCTTCTCAGGGTGATGCTAAATATGTTGGTGAGAACATCTGCTAGCTGAGCCGCACACCCTCGAGCACTCTGCCGGGAACGTTATCTGGTCCAGCGGCTTTCCGTGGGTTGACCTTACTTCATTCTCTTTTCACTTCAGCCACTGCATGACAGCACCTGGTCATCTGGAGGAGAAACTAATAACAAGAAAAATCTGGAAATGCTGGAATGTAGTGCAGTACATAAAAGTGCTGGAGAAATTCACAGCAGGTCAAAGCAAGATACATAGAAAGCAAAAGGCAGGAAATGTTTCAGGCCGGAGCCCTTTTTCAGAAGTGTCAAAAGTCAGGCAGATACTGGAACCAAAAGGTGGGGGGAGGGCAAGGGGGGGGGGGGGTGGAGTGGAAGATGAAGGGGTAGGAACACAGGCTAACAGGTGGATACAGGGAGGAGATGGCCAGTGCCAAGAGAGGCATTAGTGGGCATTGTCCCCCCAAAATGAGTTATTGTGCTTTAGCATTGCTCATCTCCACATGATACAAGCAACGTGTTTGTTCTGTCAGAGGGAGGGGAGAGTGTGACGGCAGCGCAAAGAGGAGGTTTATGGCAGGTAAGCACCACCACTCCCCACACCACTGATTGTGAGTTTTCAAATTCAGATTGTGGCCCCCCCCCCCCATTAGACTTGTTCTGACCCCAACCCTAGCACCTGTCCATCTCTCTCCTTCCATTATCCTTATTTCTCCTTCCCTATAGCTGTCTCCCTCTTCCCCATTCCTGGTCTCCTTTCTTCCAGTTCCGCATTCAGAGCTACCCCCCCCCCCCCCCCCCACCGCCACCATTAAATCTCATCTATTATCTGTTGGCCTTTGCTGCTCCGCCTACCCTTCTCCCCAGCCATTTTTTTAATTTTGAATGCCTTCCTTCTTTTAGTTCATACCTTGAAGGAAGAAAGGGCTCAGGCCTGAAGCATCAGTTATACATCTTTACCCCTAATGAACACTGTGAGACCAGCTGAATCTCTCCAGCATTATTGATCTATTTATTTATTTATTTTTAAAAACTACAATCTGCAGACTTTCATATTTCACTGCTTCTATGACATGCTCTTATGAATCAGTCCAACCACGAGATTGAATAAAACTGACTGGAATTTTTTAAGGGAAAAAATTAGCTTCTTTTAGCAGGGACAGTTAATGACACAGTTTGCACAACGCTATTAACATACTCATGGCCTCCGTTCGAATCCAGTGCTGGCTTGAAGATTTTGAATGTTCTCCCATGATCTGTGTGGGTTCCTCCTCCTCCCCCCCCCCCCCCCACCCGCCCTCAGTGTTCTAGTTTATTCCCACCCTTCAAAACATACAGCATTGTAGGTTCATGGGCTGCCACGGGTTTTAATGGCTGGAATTGGCTTCTACTGTGTTGCAAATACTGTTTTTTTTAAATTAAAGGACATCAAACGCTGAGGAAACAATAGGAAATGATCAAAGAATATTTTGTACCTGTTCCACTTGACAGAAGCAAGGCCTCCTTTCTGTAATTCTATTTGGCCTTCCTTTATGACTCCAGTTTCTTTTTGTGCCCTACTATTGGCACTTGGATTTATCTGCCGTGCCTTGTTCATATTATTTTGAATGATTTGATTCACAAGATGGATAATCTGTATTCAATGTTGAAGAAATGCAAATTAAGTCACAACATTAACTGTAGTTAAGACATTGGCCAAAACATGCAAATGTTTGCAAACTTTGCTGAATGCTAGATAAAAGAATAATAGTTGGCTCACCAGTAAAAGAATTTAACAAACCTGATGACATGTTCCTTAAAGCAAATAACATGTTTGTACTTTAATTTATTATCAGGAATTAGCAAGGAGGTATGGTGTTTTGCTGGAAATTACCTATTTTGCAATGTGGAAGTTCAGAGTTGCCAGGAACAAGGAAGTGCCATCACTTGCTCATTGATCCACAGTTTCTAATGGAGGAAAAAAACATCTATGCAGATTTCCCAACAGCCAAGGCTGGAAGCCTTCCACTCATCCTGCATCACGTTAGCCAATCTTGCAGCTGTTTCCAAACCCCAGCACCTGATCGAACGAAGAACTGACCACAAGGCTATGCAGCCAGTGAACCTGGACTACACATGAGCCAGCGGAAAATACGGCCCAGTATCAAGTGGTATTTTAGCTTGTGCTGAATTACCAGTCCCCAATAGCAATGGGAGTAGAGCAATGGCAACTTGATATTGTAACTTTGGATTGGGGAATTAAAAAGATCCATTTCAATATCTGTATGGATGCGTCTCAGAATACATACAATCTTCACATAAAGGCTTATTATTTAAGATAGTTTGGCTAAGACTAGCCGCCCCCCACCCCAATAGTTAAAATCAAGAACACCAGGGAACAGGACTTGAATCTTTCATTGCCCAATGAGGTTTTGGGACTCCATTTTTAATTTTATTAACACTTCTTCCTTTTCTGCACGACATTGTTTACTGCAATTTAAATGGTACGTAGAGCACACTTGTCCAAATTTCTACTCAGATCTTTTGCTTTATTGATAGCTAGATTAAATGGAAATATAACACTCCACCTGCACAAGCACAATTGTCAAGGGATATTATAGCTTATTTAACTCTTTAAAGAAAAAATTAGAAATGCTACCAAGGATTCAAATGTTAAGTTCCAAAATACATGTGCCCCATTTAATGAACTTTTATCGTAATAAGAAGATTTAGGGTTGTTCTGGAATTTTGGTGCCATGTTGTCCCTCTCCCAGTCAGTGTCACTCAAGTCATACATGTCAACTTTCAACCTTACACAGAGGAAGGGGTTTTGAATTTTTTGGGGGGTTTTCTGTTTTTGTTAAGTCTTGTTTTGCTATGCTCGTTCTCTGGATTTCCTTATTATGAGAATATTGTATAATGTTTTAATTGGGTTTTTTTCTGAATCTTTTAGCACATTGTATAATTGTACTGTTTGGTCACATATTGTAAAACATTAAAAATAAAAATATTTTAAAGATAAAATACATAAACTATATCCATACAGAATATGGGGTTCTGCTGCAGGCAGTGAAAAGTGATTACCAGGGTAAACTGGCTAAGGGAACCAAGCACCTGTCAAGCTGTAAAATAATCCAATCCACCCTACCAGGGGGGGAAAAAAAAAAGCAAAGTGAGATTTTTATTTATTAGGTATGTATGTATGTATGTATGTATGTATGTATGTATGTATGTATGTATGTATGTATGTATGTATGTATGTATGTATGTATGTATGTATGTATGTATGTATGTATGTATGTATGTATGTATGACTGCCTAAAGAAATCTCTTGGTGCCTGCCACATTGACCACCGCCAGTGGGCTGATAACGCCTCAAACCGTGCATCTTGGCGCCTCACAGTTTGGCGGGCAGCAGCCTCCTTTGAAGAAGACCGCAGAGCCCACCTCACTGACAAAAGGCAAAGGAGGAAAAACCCAACACCCAACCCCAACCAACCAATTTTCCCTTGCAACCGCTGCAATCGTGTCTGCCTGTCCCGCATCGGACTGGTCAGCCACAAACGAGCCTGCAGCTGACGTGGACTTTTTTTTACCCCCTCCATAAATCTTCGTCCGCGAAGCCAAGCCAAAGAGATGTATGTATGTATATAATATATAAATATATATATAATATATATATAATATATAAATATATATAAAATATATATATAATATATATATAATATAAATAAATATAAATATAAATAAATATAAATATATATAAATATAAATAAATATAAATATAAATAAATATAAATAAATATAAATATAAATATAAATATAAATATAAATATAAATATATTACAGCATCGAGTCCACGCTGCTGAAGATCCAGCTGCGCTGGGTGGGTCACGTCTCCAGAATGGAGGACCATCACCTTCCCAAGATCGTGTTATATGGCGAGCACCTGTGACACCGTGACAGAGGTGCACCAAAGAAAAGGTACAAGGACTGCCTAAAGAAATCTCTTGGTGCCTGCCACATTGACCACCGCCAGTGGGCTGATATCGCCTCAAACCGTGCATCTTGGCGCCTCACAGTTTGGCGGGCAGCAACCTCCTTTGAAGAAGACCGCAGAGCCCACCTCACTGACAAAAGGCAAAGGAGGAAAAACCCAACACCCAACCCCAACCAACCATTTTTCCCCTGCAGCCGCTGCAACCGTGTCTGCCTGTCCCGCATCGGACTTGTCAGCCACAAACGAGCCTGCAGCTGACGTGGACTTTTACCCCCTCCATAAATCTTCATCCGCGAAGCCAAGCCAAAGAAGAAGAATATTTTTTTATCTATATATTTTTTTATCTATATATTTTTTTATCTATATATTTTATTGATATATATATTTATTATTGATATATATATATATTATTGATATATATTTTTATATATTTTTATATATTTTTATATCTAAAATATTTTTTCTATATCACTCGAGCAAAGCTGGGTTTTAAAATATTAACTGACTAGCCTACAGCTTTGGAACATTGAAATATTTGACCATTACCTTCACTCCATCTTCAGCAGATGTAGCTTCGAGTTCATAATCATGGTGTATTAAAAAGGAAATGCTGAACTTCTGTCCCTCAAGCTGTTCACAGGACTGGATGGATTTAAATGGAAATTGTTTCTTTATAATTCCTTTTTCAATGTTGCATAACATCTTGGAATTGTAATCAATCTGCAAAAGAAATACGCAAAAAAATAGATTGATAGGTAATGAGTATTAATGTAGCCTGTGTAAAGAACAATGATGGTCAGAATGTGGAGGAGGCTGGAAAATATGAATCGTCATAGGGTAGAAATTTGATTCAATTGCTGACCTTTATTTTTAAGGTTACTATGAACTCTGTTGTGCACAAATTTTTTGGCAATACACAATTACAACATTTCAGAGAGATGTGTATTATTTACAATGATGAGCCAACATGGTTTTATGCATAGCTCACAGGTATGTTGTTAATATCCTGTGGATCACTTTGCCAGAGGAGTCGAAGGAGAAACAAAAAAAAAGTGCATCTTTCGTTGGAAGTATCAACTTCCCACAATTTTCTGGACCAATGCTCTCATCTTCATATTTCCGATAAACAATATATCCAGATGCTTAGATTTTTAAAGCAATAGTGATTGAGATCTGACACATTCTAAGGCCAGCAATCCAGCCACACACATGCCTGGACTGCTCTCCTTTTTAAAGGTCATTACAAGATAAACTTGTAAGTCAGGATGGTGCACGACTTGGAGGCTGCAGGTAATGGTGACCTGGTTACTGGTGAAAGTTGTTGGTTCACGAGGTACCATCATCCGAATAGTCTAGGCCTGGGTGGGGCCAGAGCACATTTAAGGTTGGGGGGAAAGCAGACTAAAATTATAGGATTTTTTTTGTAGTCAGTCGGTGAAAAGTACAGAAGAAACCAACTAAACTCAACTGCTTCACAGGCCCATAAACTTTGAGCAGAGTTGAGAATGGCCGACCTAGGCTAGGCAAGTAACTCCAGTGCATCACGCAGCTATTAAATATCTTAGCCACAGTGCACTGGTGCAGAAGGTAGTGAATGTTTAGGGTGACAGCTGGCTGCAAATCAAGAGGTTTGCTTGGTCTGGGATGATATTGGGCCTTATCGCATTCCTGGAGATACTGAAAATTATCCTATCACAATCCTAACCTGTATTTTGCAGATGGTTGAACTACTTCGGGAAGTAGTGGGCTGCTCACCTCAAGGAGCCAGCATCTGACCTCTGCACTGTCACATTTATGTTCATGAGAATTGTGGCAATGTTGAATCAACAAAAATGTCATTTTAAGTTTATTGATGGGATACGAGTATCTGCAAACTATTTTGTTGAAGATCTTTCCCTTTTAATTTTAAGATATCTTTAATTTGATAACAAAGCTATTATTCAACTTACCATCAATATTCTTTTCTGCCTTCTATATCGATTATACTTGTAGACAAAAAAGTTGTAGGATGCATTTTCAGGCATCTAAAAAGTGAAAGAATCATACAGATACATGTAATTAGATGTTGCATTTGGGAGAATCTGGATGCATAGTTTGCAAAATTATTGTTACAGTCTGAAACAGAACCACAACAGTTCTCAAAGGAGGTTCAAACCACTAAGCAAGTCAGGCCACGTCCGAGGAAGTTAATGTTTTAAGAAGGAAGGTCTTTTATTGAGGTTGTTGACTTGCCCACTGTTTTTAATTCAAAGTGATATTCCGATTTGGGATTTATCCACAATGAGGTGAACATTGTATTCGATCCAGGAATTCAATGATTAAAGAAGTCAGCACAAACATGAATGAATTGCTCAGGGTTGACAGAGTTCAGGCATTCCAACTGGCAGGGATTGAATTCCTTTGATTGGTCTGCTACAACAGCTATGGTTTATTATGTAATCAGTTATATGGTGTGCTTGCTTTGTAACAATAGAAAAAAATAACCAAGTACTTACTCCATAAAACACTCTAGAGCCTCAGCAAGTATATAATTGAAGTAAAAAATGTCATCAGGATACTATTAAGAGGGAATATATTTGAGAACAGTGAACATGTTTATGTAATTGTCCCACCTAACATATTGACCTCACATAACTGAGGGTTGGGAACCAAACACTTATACTGTACAAACAAATCAGGATATAGTGAACCATTCAGTCAAGAAGTGGATCCAAATGGCTGACCTTGGATGTAAAGCTTTAAATACAAGGAATAAAACTTTATACGAGATCAAATTTAGAGTCAAGCCATACAAAAAAAATGATACAATGACGAAACATATTGGAGAGCAGGATGACGTCACAAAGGAAAAAAAGTGCTAGACGACATTTATGGATGATCTTAAAGAATAAAGACAGTGATGAACAAGTGAAAATTACAATTGACAAGTTGCATTTCATTGTTCGGGTGTGTATTGGAGGATTTCAACCGTGCTTTAGATTTAAACCATGCTTTTGCTTCCGCAAGACTGAGAATCAGTAATCTGCTTTGAAACTCAGCAGACACGAGCTAAATTCCACCATGGGGCCCAGAGATGCAGTTATCTGACAAAAAGACATCTGTGTACCAAGAACGTTTAATCTTCCTGCTTGTTAGTATATTGGTCACAGACTGTCAAACAGCAACCTAACCTTGAAGCAAAATAAACCATTGTATTCAAAGTGATAAGCTAGAAAGTGGTGTTATTCGATAGAAGCCTAGGCATGCTAGCTTGCTCGCTTATCTTTCTTTTTGTGCTGGGAATAGGTGCTTGAGTAATCAGTTTTTGGGTAATATAAGCCATGGTCCCGCTGCTGAAGTTTGAGACTCTCAGAGAGGTGGCAACATCTCTCAGCAAGAAGAACTTCTAGAGTCCAGCCACCGTCTTGGTCGGGGAGGTGGAGAAGCTGCTACCAGCGCCCCAATAACCTACTACAAGTGTGCAGTCGTTCCCTCGCCTCGGCAGTTGATAAGTATAATTGGGAAGGGCTTGCATATTGTAGTTTGATATCAGCTTTAGAATTTGTAATAAAAATTTGTATAAACTGAAGTGCTCTCGGCGTGTGTGTCTATTTTCTTTCAGTAGCTTAAACACTGTGACCAATCTAAAACAAACAAATTGAGAGGTTCACGTTTACCCAGGTCAGGGTGAAACAGAAATGTTAAACAAAAAGTTTTTTTTTGTTAAAGGAGGAAGAAATCTGGCCTTCCAAACCTGGGTAACAGCTTCCACCAACATTGAAGCACAGGTCAGACAGCAGCATGGTACAGCAGGTGAACTCACTGCCCTGCTGTGCCAAAGTCCCAACATCAATCTAACCTCAGGGACCACCTTCGTGGAGTTTGCACCTTGTCCTGGGTGCTGCCAGGTGATCTGCTTTGCTTCCAAATCACAAAAGCATTCAGGTTGATAAGTACATCAACCTGGGCCACTGTAAGTTGCGGTAAACAGGAAAGTTTGCAGATGCTATGATTACAGCTCAATACACAAAAGTGAAGAAGAGAACTTCATCAGTGTAGGTACTTGTGGATTGCACTGTAAATTACACAGAGTACGAGTTCAGTGGCAGAATCCGGGGAGCATTCATGGGAAATATAGGAAAAGTAAAATGTATAGAATTAATGTTTGATTAGCATACACAATTAGCTGAGGCTTTTCCCCTCAGCTGTGCACATGGGCACGCGCACACCCCCACGTTGTGCAACTAGTGCACAAAGAAAATTCATGTGTGCACAACAAAGGTTAGTTACCCAAAATAATGTAGTAATTAATAATCATATTTATTGAAAATAATCTCTTCATTGTTTCTGTCGACTAATTGGTTGGTTTTTCAAATACCACATTTGCACATCACTAATTTACATCACCTCACCTTTCCTTTTTTTTTAAATATAAACGCTGCAGCACGGCTACAGCCATGTTTGGCAGACAGTATTCATAGCTTAAAGTTTATGATGACCTCTTCCAAATTCTGTAATTAGTTGTTGAGCTTTTATTTTTTTAAATTATTTACTATGTCGAATTCAAAAGCTTCTGATTTCTCCGGAATTGAAGATTGTGACTTCACATTTGGCGATAAACAATACTTTATATCTAAAATATCATGATTTTTCAGATGAAAATACTGTAATAGTTAGACAGTTTAAAGATATCAAATTTCTGTGCATGAAAAAAAAAGCAAATCCAGACAGATTTCAAACTTTGCTCAAATGGTAGCATTTGTACTTTAAAATGGCAGTTTTTTGACCTTGCAAAGTTGATAGACTGTAGAGCTCGTCGAAAGAACCAAAGACTTGTTGATCCAAACCAAGGCTTTTATTAGCAAAAGACCGGAGCTCTTCACAGGTGGCCGACCAGTCCGGAATGATCCGACCTGGCTAGGGACACAACCCTTTAAGGCCCAAACAATAGGTGTGGCTTAGCTCTCAGCCAATCGCTGTAAGCACAGTCTAGATACAGTAACTATATACACTATGTACATTGGTGATAGATCTGTACTATCACATTCACCCCTTCTTGGAGAATTGACCCGGGAAGAAAAAAAAAACAAAAACGAGGGAGAGAATGAAAAGGAAGGGGTAGGTCAAGGACTGTAGCGGTCAGGGGGTCTGACCATCCGGCGTGACCGCCGTGGTGCCGGGATTGGGGTCGCTGGAGTGGTGTCACCAGCGGGCTCATCGGGTGCGACTGCTCCGTCGCTCAATTCCCCAGTCGTTTTGTCGGCAGGGTGGCCCGAGTCATTGGGGTGCTGTTGGTCCTTCTGTTGCGGCACGGGGCCTGGAGCATAAGGAGTTGGGGGGTTTGCTGGGTCTACCGCGTCCTGAGCTAGGTCCCGCACCGAAACAGTGTCCTCCCGCCCGTCTGGGAACTCCACGTATGCGTAATGTGGGTTCGCGTGGAGTAGAGTCACTCGGTCGACCAAGGGGTCATTCTTTGAGTGCCGGACGTGGCGTCGCAAAAGGACGGGGCCAGGGACGGTGAGCCATGCCGGTACAGTGGTTCCCGATTCAGATTTCCTCGGGAAAAGGAACATCCTTTCGTGGGGGGTGGCATTTGTTGCAGTACATAGGAGGGAGCGGATGGAGTGTAAGGCACTAGTGAGAACCTCCTGCCAGTGAGAGGTGGGGAGACCTTTAGACCGGAGAGCCAGTGTAACCGCTCTCCATATGGTGGCATTCTCCCTCTCGACCTGGCCATTACCGCGTGGGTTATAGCTCGTGGTCCTGCTTGAAGCAATGCCACACTCCAGAAGGTACTGTTGCAGCTCTGCACTCATGAATGAGGACCCCCTATCACTGTGGATGGAATTGGGGTACCCGAAGATGGTGAAAATACTGTGAAGGGCCTGTATCACTGAGGTGGCAGTGGTGTCTGGGCAGGCCACAGCGAATGGGAAGCGGGAGTATTCGTCGATGGCCGTAAGGATGTAGGTATTACGGTTGGTCGACGGTAGGGGTCCCTTAAAGTCTACGCTAAGACGCTCGAAGGGGCGGGTGGCTTTGATGACGTGGGAGTTATCCGGACGGAAGAAGTGGGGCTTGCATTCGGCGCACACCGAACAGGCTCGGGTCATGGAGCGGATCTCCTCAATTGTGTAGGGTAAGTTGCGCGCCTTGACAAAGTGAGCAAACCTAGTGACCCCTGGATGACAGAGCGCCTCATGGAGTTTCCGTAGTCTGTCCATCTGTATGCTGGCGCACGTCCCCCTGGAGAGCGCGTCAGGCGGGTCGTTGAGCTTACCAGGCCGGTACAGGATGTCATAGTTAAAGGTGGAGAGTTCGATTCTCCATCTGGCGATTTTGTCGTTTTTTATCTTACCACGCTGGGTGTTGCTGAACATGAAGGAGACCGCGCGTTGATCAGTCAACAGTGTAAAGCGCCTCCCAGCGAGGTAATGTCTCCAACGACGTACCGCTTCAACTATGGCCTGGGCCTCCTTCTCGATCGAGGAGTGTCTACTCTCCGGACCCTGGAGGGTTCTGGAGAAGAAGGCTACAGGCCGACCGGCCTGGTTCAAGGTGGCTGCCAGGGCGAAGTCGGATGCATCGCTCTCGACTTGAAACGGGACAGACTCATCGATCGCGTGCAGCGTCGCAGCAGCGATGTCAGATTTGATTCGATCGAAAGCCGCTGTGGCTTCGGTCGAGAGGGGAAAAGAGGTGGTCTTGATAAGAGGACGTGCCTTGTCGGCGTAGTTTGGAACCCATTGTGCGTAATAAGAGAAAAGGCCCAGGCAGCGTTTGAGAGCTTTCTGGGTATGTGGGGGGGGTAAGTCCATTAAGGGACGCATGCGGTCAGGATCTGGCATGACTATCCCGTTTTCCACCACACAACCTAGAATAGCGAGTCGTGTGGTCCGGAAAACACACTTGTCCAAATTGTAAGTCAGGTTTAGCTGACGGGCAGTTTGAAGAAATTTGTCTAGGTTGGCGTCATGGTCCTGCATGTCGTGGCCGCAGATGGTGATATTGTCCAGATACGGGAAGGTAGCGGTTAGCCCGTTCTGGTCCACCATCCTGTCCATTTCCCGCTGGAAGACCGCGACACCATTTGTGACCCCGAATGGTACCCTGAGAAATTGATATAGCCGCCCATTCGCTTCAAAGGCCGTGAATGGTCGGTCCTCGCAGCGGATCGGGAGCTGGTGGTAGGCCGAACGTAGGTCAATAGTGGAGAAAATGCGGTACTGGGCGATCTGGTTCACCACATCCGTGATGCGTGGCAGGGGGTACGCATCCAGGAGTGTGAAGCGGTTAATGGTCTGGCTGTAGTCGACCACCATCCGTAGTTTTTCCCCATTCTTGACAACCACCACCTGGGCTCTCCAGGGGCTTGAACTGGGTTCGATGATGCCCTCATCCAGCAATCTACGCACCTCACTCCTAATGAATTGCCTGTTTTCGTAACTATATTGCCGACTTTTGGTGGCCACAGGCTTCCAGCCAGGGGTGAGGTTTGCGAAGAGTGCTGGCGGGGCAATCCGGAGTGTGGAAAGGCCGCAGGATTGGCCCCGGGGCACGGGGGCGGGTTGCTCGGGTGCTTCGGGAGTGGGGCGATGGCAGACCGAGAGGGGGGCGTGGGGTCCCCCAAAGTGTAGGGACACCGTTTGGAACTGACACTGGAAGTCTAATCCCAGCAACACTGGGGCGCACAATCGGGGAAGGACGAATAATTTAAAGTGGGTGACCGTCACGCCCTGTACTTCCAGCGTGGCGATGCAATACCCCTTTATCCCAGTCGAGTGCGACCTCGTCGCTAATGAGATCCTCTGGGTAGTGGGGATAATGTCAAGTCCCCAACGGAGGGCCAGATCTGGCTGGATAAAACTGTCAGTTGACCCAGAGTCAAATAAGCAATTGGTGTAGTGTCCATGCACTTTAATCAGTTCCATTGCTCTGGTGAGGGGATGAGAGCATTGCTGGTTTAATGTTATTGAAGCAGTTGACAGGCGAGTTTTGCGAGATGACGTCACGCAACGGGATGACGTCACGCAACGGGATGACGTCACGCAACGGGATGACGTCACGCAACGGGATGACGTCACGCAACGGGATGACGTAGTCAACGCTCGAGGAGCAGGTTGGAGAACCTCCCGGAAGTGCTGTTGTGGCGGGTGAATGGTAAGTAGTGGGGTTTGTAGTTGCTCGTGATCGGTGGTCGGGCCCTGGCGGTCGTCAGCGATGGACGCTAGGGTGAGCACCTGGTTGGCCGCGGGGGTGGCTGCGGCGGCGGTAGCGTCGGCCCCGGGGGTGTCTGTGGCGGCAGCAGCAGCGGCGGTAGCGTCGGCCCCGGGGGTGTCCGTGGCGGCGGCAGCAGCGGCTGTAGCGTCGGCCCCGGAGGTGTCCGTGGCGGCGGCAGCAGCGGCGATAGCGTCGGCCCCGGGGGTGGCTGTGGCGGCGGCAGCAGCGGCGGTAGCGTCGGCCCCGGGGGTGTCCGTGGCGGTGGCAGCAGCGGCGGTAGCGTCGGCCCCGGGGGTGGCTGTGGCGGCGGTAGTGTCAAGTGTTCCGCACGGGGGCGAGAGTAGCATCACCATGGTTGCGACGGTGGGTTGCCCCTTCCGGGTTCGGCGTCTCCGTGACGTCAGGCGTTGCCGTGCAGGGGAGCCCTCGCTCTCATTGGACGAGAGCTCTGGGGAAGAAGAGTTTGAATGGGATAGTGGCGGTTGGGCTTCACACGAGGCACTGTGTTTGCTGGCGGCCATTTTAGACCTACAGACTGCAGCAAAGTGGCCGTTTTTAAGGCACTTCTGGCACCTGGCTTTTCTTGCTGGGCACTGGGATCTGCTGTGCTTGTCCCTCCCGCAGAAATAACATTTCGGGTTCGCACGGGGCAGGGTAGCAGCAGCCGACAGGCCGTCAGGGGTAGGGTAGAAGGGCACTTTACTCACATCAGAACGAGGGGTCCAGTCCCTAGAGAGCTCGGTGGACTTTAAGGCTGCATCCTCCATTGTGATTGCAATCCGGGCCACGTCCTCTAGTTTTTCTACCCCTTGTTCGAGCAAACGCAGCCTCACTTCGTTCGATCGGAGCCCGGCCACATAGGTATCCCGGACGAGGTCGCTAGTGATCTCGGCAGCAGTTTTGTCCACACAGTTACAGTCCTTGCCCAATGCCTTTAGTACTTGTAAATATGCCCTGCTGGACTCGCCGGGCTGTTGTTTCCTCGACGCAAGCATGAGCCGGGCATGAACTCTGTTCACCGGTTGATCATACAGTCCTTTCAGTACCTTTATGGCTGCGGTGTAAGTGGTCTCATCCTGGATGTTCTCGTAGACTCTCAAGGACACCATAGACAGCAATGCTGTTAGACGCTGGTTATCCTCCTCTACCTGAATGAATCTCAGGAAGTTTTCAAAGTTCAGCAGCCAGAACTTAAAGGCTTTGAAGGCTGTAGCTGACTGTGGGTCGATATCAAGTTTTTCTGGCCGAGTTAAACGCTCCATCCCTTTCAAAAAAAATTCCTTTTGCTAATAAAATTGTAGAGCTCGTCGAAAGAACCAAAGACTTGTTGATCCAAACCAAGGCTTTTATTAGCAAAAGACCGGAGCTCTTCACAGGTGGCCGACCAGTCCGGAATGATCCGACCTGGCTAGGGACACAACCCTTTAAGGCCCAAACAATAGGTGTGGCTTAGCTCTCAGCCAATCGCTGTAAGCACAGTCTAGATACAGTAACTATATACACTATGTACATTGGTGATAGATCTGTACTATCACATAGACAATGGGGGAAATCTTTCTTGTGTCTAGTGCAGACGGTGAGCGAGGTTTTAGCCTAATGAACATGAGGCTGGGCCTATGCCCTTCTGCTAGTGCCAGCATATCATTCATGAGCACAGAAGGGGTCCTGTCTCCCAAGCCATCCAAGTAAAAGGGCTGCTCATTCACATAAAGAGGCCAAAGATATGGATGAGCAGACTCTTGAGTTCCATATACTTGCCCTCCTCCAGAGAACGGTGCAGAAAATAACAAACTCCGTATGCGGTCTCTTGATCTAGGGCGCTTACTACTTAGTAGTGCCATGTGGAATCAGGTGTTATCTGCCTCAACTGGAATTGGGCTTCTGCTTGGTCAAACCATACATGTGATTGTGAAGTCCAAAACGTTGGCAATTTCAGAGCCATGGCATGCATCAAAGAATAATTTTCCATGTTGGGGTCTAAATATCGTTTTGACCATCTGGGTCACAAATTTAGCAAAGTATTCTATACTGAGCTACTATAGATCTTGGTGTACAGGCTGTGGAATCGCTGTACACATTGTCAAGTTGATGTCTACGTGGGGAGGTCGATGTACACGCTGTGAAGTCTAGTGCAAGACTGACATCTTCAGGCTTGCATGCATCACTGCTTGTGTCACAGACAGGAAGTGATTTCATCAGCCCAGATTAAAAATCCATGTTGGATACAGGTCCATTTCCTGTGTTTTCCACAGCACGTCTGCCATTTTGGGAGTCAGTTCACTTGCTGATAAGTGGGTCACCACACTCCTGTTTTCAGTAAAACCACTCTTCTTCGTAAATATGTCCAAGGCCAGGAGCTGTAGTTATGCAGTGTTTGATGTAATACAAACTCCCTTACTTCTCTGGAGATTGTTTTATGAATCAATTTGAGAAGTGCTATCTGTATTTTAAATTAAACATTTTGTACGTTTACCAGTATAAAATTTAAACGGAAACACAAAACTAAATACCAGAATTAATACAAATGGTTAGATTCAGAACCTTATTCTTTGCTTCTCTTCTTAAGGTTGAATTGCATGCCACTAAACATAAGCACAAGTAGAAATTTTTTATCTATATGAGATACTACTGCTTAAGAAAAAGGTGAATATTGTAAATAGTAACATCTATGAAGACCCAAGATCTTGTAGCTGTCGGGAGAGAGTTGATAGAGTCATTGTAACTTCATTTTTGTCACAATTTCAATGATAAGCATCCTACTAACTTCACTTTAATGAATCATTTGTAAAATTAAATCTCATTTATGTAATGCAACATAATTTTCTAACCATGCTTTAGCCAAACCACATATAGTCTGTTTGTTTAAAATCAATGAGTTTGCAAATGAAGAAGGGAGGTTACCGTACTTTAACAAGCTTGTTTGCCTCCTTGATTGTAGTCTTGACACCATGTGCAATTTCCCATGCCTGATCAACGGTGAGCTCTCTGTTTTTCACTGCATTGAGTAATTTGATCTGTTCAATATTACTAAGCTGTTGCAAATAACAAAAAAATTAGAAAGTGTTAGAAGGAGACCATCATAAAATATTGAAGAAATGAATCCCCAGTTGGCAGTGTTTAGTGCTTCATATGTTAATGCTGCCTTTTAACCACTTATGGTAATATTATCATGTTAGGCTGTGCCTCCAAAATTTATGTTATCATCTTCAATAAAAATCAATTTAGGAGTCTAAACACAATATTATAATACTATGAAAAATATTTAACTCTGCCAGCTAGAAATGATCTGTAAAGCAAATTAATGCAAACTTTTTCATGTTATTGCTCAGGGTTCACCCAAAAAGTTAAAAGTAATCAAATTTCTGTGAATTCATGAAATACAATTATCCTAATTATGATTCAATATTACACTGTAATCCAATTTAAAAAAAGAGACAGCAAGTTGTTAAATTGAGGCCAAAGTCAGCAATGTTGGAATCTGAAACAAAACAGAACATTTTTAAACAGAACAAGTTGCACTGACCTAGAAATATACTGCCTGAGGGCAATATTGTAATCTGTCCAAAACTTTTCAAAGGGAATCTCTTTAAGTGGCAACAATACGCAATCTCAAATATGGTTTAGGCCTTCAAAATTTGGGACATTCTCCACAAATCACTCTCATTGCTCTCACAAGTCCCACTTAGAATATGGAGCTGAAATTTCCACATCACATTTGCAAAGAATGTGTTTTGTTTTGATATGACAAGAATTCCTACTAAAAAAAATACTAAACCCTTTCTGCCCTGTAACCCTCTATTTTTCTTTCATCATGTGCCTGTCTAAGACTCTCTTAAATATTCATAATATTTCAGCCTTCACAACCATCCCTGGCAAGGTATTCCAGGCACCCACAATTCTCCACACAACTCTCTGCATCTCCGCCAAACTTTCCTCCCCTCACTTTATACAGGGATGAGTTGGCAACCAAAGTCAACATCCAAGGCTCAAAATTTTCTGCAAGTGGTGGTTTCCAAAATATGACCTCAGCTAATGCAGTGAGCATGAAAGGGAAGGTGACCAAGGCAGCAGACCAGCAAAGGGCTCAGTGGCCAAGAGACCCACACGGGCCACGGGCAACTTGCAGTTGGGAGACCCACACAGGCAGTGAGATGCTGGACACTGGCCCATGGATCAAGGTATCAGAGCCAGAATTCAAGAGCGTGCCAAGGGCAAGAAGGGCTCCCGGAGGGCCTCAGGTGCTGATCATGTCGGAGGTTTGGATCTGACGCTTCGATTGACAAATTAAACAGGAGTCTGTGTGCCTGGAGAGACTATGGAAGTGTTGAAGACAAATCCACCAACACTCGATGGCACTGAAGGGACTCACTTTGCTGTTCTTTCTTCCATACTACAAGGTGTAGCAGCAAATCGACTCTTATTATGTGACAATAAAAGAGGCCTTGAACCACTCCTTTCTCAATAAGGCCTCAAGTGGGAAAGGATTAGCTCTTAACTGGGGCACAGTATGAACCATATAGAATACAATGGAATCTCCTGGACCTAATGGGGTAGGGGAAAAAAAAATCCCTCTCTTTTCCCCCCCACTCCCCCGAGTATTTTAGATCTTTTCCGTTTTCCTTGCATCTGCAGAGAAAATACATGCCTGATGAATGACTTTAAAATCAATAATCTTCAGGCAAACAAGATAGACCAGCTAGATTTTGCCTGCTCCTTTTTTGTGTTTATAACCCCATTGTCAGCCGATGTGGTGGTACACCACCGGCCTACTGCAGGGGGCAACCTCCGTACCTGCAGGAGTGTAAGGGGACAGCACAACACCAGGCGAGCTGTCAATCAGTCGGCCTGAATGGATCAAGCCCCACCCAGTCAGGTGTCAATCACTCTCCGGGATACAAGCCTGCGCCGGCCTCCTGAGGCCTCACACAGAGTTCCTGCAGCCACAGCCAGCCTGGCTCTGTGGAAGTCTTTGTGGATTAAAGCCTGTTGTACAGTCTTTACCTTGTGTGTGTCTGATTCTGTCTAACAGTGCACCACAGCCTAGAAAAGAAAACAAAGGCTGCCCAAGGCTTTCTTAAAACCCCCAGGGAAATGATGTGACTGAATTGAGCTGAAGAAAGCACAGCACATGCTTGTAATTTGAAAAAGTAGAAATGCGCAGGTTGTGCACTTCTTAAAAAGGATGTGAAAATTAAATACCGAGGGATTTGTTATCTAAAGGAGCTTGGACACTATTGCATCGCCAATGTTTGGAAAAATAATCAACTCTGCTTTATTTTGTGCATATCAAAACAATGCATCATGAATGGGGAATTCCATGCCAAAGATTTCCAATTCCTTAATTTTAAGGGACAGGATATTATCCTCTGGTGGAACTTGGAAGTACAATTTTAATTTTGTGCAATACATAACACCACTTTTTAAAAATCTTGATCGAAGTTCGTGTTGGGAAAAACTGCTCCAATTGCAGGTCTATTTTAATATTTCAGAAAATTGATCTAAGGCATCTTTGTGCAGTCTGGGCTTCAATTATTCCACCTCCCACATTCTGCCCTGGGGTTACATCAGCCTTGTATGTCTACACGAACACAATTTGCATTTCTGGAACTCTCAATGACCTCAGGGACTTGCTGCTGGGAAGCAGTGTGCCCGCAAGGCCTCAGGACGCTGAGGATGAGGCCATGAAAGCAACAATCGTCAAAAGAGCCAACAAAGACATTTATGCCTAGTACCAAATTATCAGCAACTTTTAAAAGAGTCAGATTTTAAAAACCATTTTAAAAACAAATTTAAAAATGCTTGTATACAGAAAAATACTTAATTAAACTTAGCTTTGTTACTTAAAATTCAAATGAATGAGGGTCACACTGGATATGCTGGTCATAGCTGGCATGAAGCTAGCAACCAAATACAAAATGCATCTAGCCTTCTCCAGGAGGACAATCTGAAACCAGCCCCGGACTCAGTGGCAGTAGGTAATCTTCCACAAACCAGCACAGAGGGCCTCAAATCAGGAGTGTGTTGATCGGTGAGCAGCAACCCCAGCTTCATTGACAAAAGACAAGTATGATTCAAGCCAATAATAAGCAATTTGTAGGAGGATGGGGGTAAAAAAAAAATACTTCAAAAGAAGACACCTCATTTAAAAATAAGAGATCGGACTTGCAATGCCCAAAATCATATTTAGAACAAATTTAAAATATGTAACAGTTCTCCATTCTACAAACTAGAGAGCTATATTTGGAAGTCAAAGATAATTTTGATAATTAAAATGAAATGATCATTTCTAGAGTAATTGGACTCATCATTATGCAGCTTAAAGATGTAACATTGTATTATAACAAGAAATTAATAGGCAGTATTCAGCAATTAATTCATGGATATCTGGATGGATGATTTGTAGTTAAAGTATAAGCAAAATTTAATGTAATTTAAACAAAGAAAAACAAAAAAAGTAGAGTCCATCTTTGATGTCATTTAATAAGCACGTTGAAAAATTTTGCACTCTATTTTTACTTCCTTCCAGTGGTTCTCAACCTTTTTCTTTCCACTTACATACCACTAAGTATTCCCTATGCCATTGGTGTTTATTGATTGCTTAAAGTGGTATGTGAGTGGGAAGGGAAGGTTGAGAACCACAGCTCTAGACCCAATTGTTACAGAAATATTTTGCTTGAGTAAAGTTGACATTGGCCCTTTTCCTTTGGAGCTATGAAACCGTGCACATAACGAGTCAATTAGGTACAATTAAAACAGTGGCTTTCAAACCTTTTCATCTTAAGCAATCCCTTACTAATCACAGAGCACCCATGACAAGGTTGAGAACCACTTTTACACAAATAAACATGGATGTACAACACATTAATGGAATACACAATAAATGTGACAGATTACATAGCTCAGCAAAATATGAAGGCATATAGAGTGCATCCATAACACAAAAGTACATCAAATAATTTTATCATGAACAGCCATATCTCTAAACCCTATCCCCATACCAACATTATATGGCTAAAAAAAAAAAATCGTACTTTATTCCTGGAGTTAAATGGCAAAGTACTAAAATTCAGGATTTATATTCTGCCTAGAGATTGTGAAAATAATTCAGAAATGGCTCCCACAACATTTGAAGCCAATTCAGGAATAAATATTTTCTAAATTTAAGCAGAACATAATGTTCCTCAGCCACTGAGCAGGAGTGGGTAAGGCAACATCCTTCCATCGAAGCAGTATCGCACATCTGGCCAAAAGAGAGGCAAAAGACAGAATACAATGTTTGATTGGAGTTAAAAGATCATCCTCTCCAGTTGGACCAAAAAGAGCAACCAAAGGATTAAGCTTTCGTGTCTACATTAAGGATTAAGTTTGAAACACATCCTTCCAGTATTTTAAGGCTTGGACATATCCAGAACATATGAATCAAAGAAGCCTCTTCTCTCTTACATTTATCACAAATTTACATCTGAATAGATACAAGAATTTAACTTAAGACACGTGGTCCCATGTACTACTTTAAATTGTGACAAAGAATGATGGGCACATAAACATGTAGTATTAACCAGCTTAATTGAGTCCCAAATCTCATCTGACAATGAAAGCCCCAAATCCTGTTCCCAGGTATTTTTAATTTTAACTAGGTGGGCATGTCTCAATCCTACCAATTTATCATAGATAATGATTTTAAACCTTTATGAGGAAGTTGTAAACAAAAAAAATACATCAACAATGTTTGCATCAGGTGCCCCAGGGAAACCAGGTAATTGGAGATTGAAGAAAACGCCTGGACTTGCAAATATTTGAAAAAATTAGTATTGGGTAAATTGAGCTTTTCAGAGAACTGCTCAAATGATGGAAAACTTAATAAACATGTTCAAAAAATTTGCAAACTAATTATATTTGCTTCCATTGTTTCATTCTCAAAATGTTAATGGAATCAGTGTGTCGAAGACAGAACCACAGGCACCCAAAAAAAAATCAGAGCATGAAATCTTGTCCAAAGAGCCTGTTCTGCTATGAAAGAGATTTTAATGATTTGAACATGGACTTAACTCCACCTACTCACCCCCCCCCCCACCCCCATAACTCTCAATTCCACAAACTGTGCAAAAATCTATTTATCTCTGTCTTAAATACATTTAATGAAGCAGCCTCTATTGCTTTCTTAGGCTGAGATTTTAGCAGATTCACTCTCTGGGAAAAGCAGTTCCTCCTCAAATTCAAACTTTTGCTTTAAGCTATTATGGTTCCTTCTCTCAGATGGGCAAGGCAGTAAAGATGCTGGTTAATTCAATATTCTCTCAGATTTGGAAGTCCAGGAGCAATATAGCCACGAACAACTCATAGTGGGAGTCTCCAAGATGGTGGACGAGGCTGAGAGAATACTTGCCTTCAATTAGCCAGGGCACAGAGTACAAGGGGAGATTAGGGTGCAAGTTTATAAAACATGGGTTCATCCCAATTGGAGCACTGTGCGCTATTCAGGTCACCACACGAAAGGAAAGATGTGATGCTCTGGAGAGAGTGCAGAGGAGGATCAACAGGGACAATTCAGTAACGAGGATAGAGTGAGATGCACCATTGAAAGCATCCCATCGGGGTGCATGCCAGGGAACTGCCGAGTTGGGAACTCAGCTTACACCAGCACACAAGTTTGATTTAACATTGGTGATCAAAAGACAATTTCTTCCCCCAATGAATTCCTGGCTTTAGTTGAAAGCACCAAGATTTTAAATTTCCATTAGTACTTTGCTTTCTTGCAAAAGAAATAGGTAAAGAGGGGAGGGGGCATAGACAGAAAATTTGGATTGGTATTTTCAGAATTTTCAAGATGTTTCAATCCAGACACATTCCACTGCGACACTGACTCTAAATTTGTTCCTATAGACAAATGCATGGCCTTTTGCCATTGAAAGCTATTCTAATTGTCAGGCTAAGGTCTCCAATGCTTCATCCTCACACAGGGAAAGAGTGATCATACAACAATGGCCGTGAACAGACATGGCCCAGTCAGGAGCTGACGAGAGAGTCCAGGTTTGTGAAGGCTTCCTGTGTGATCTGACACCGTCAGACTCCACACCTCTGCTTACAGTAACTTCTGCCAATATAGATCAAGTATCAATGCACTATACAAAAGTGCTTGAGAAAGTCAACAGGTCACACAGCACCTGCAGAAAGCAAATACGTAACGAATGTCTCAGGTCACAGAGCCCTTCATCATTGCACTACATTCACAGCAACTGCAGGCCTTCCAGTTAAACTCAAATATCACAAGATGGCCATATTGGAAAGGATGTGCTCCAGGCTCCATACAAAGTCTCAAGTTGAAGCCACTCTCCTGTAGATTGCAAACGGTTTTTTGCCCAGAGTTATATTCATGCCAATAGCCTGGTCACAAGACTCAAGATTTAATTGTGCTTCCTGCTGCAAAAGGCACATGACCTCAGCCTTCAGGAAACTGCCAACCGAGTCACATTTGCAGCAGCCTGCTCTTGCCTCATGGCTCTATCATATGCAATCCCATCTCAAGACTTCAAGCTCTTAGATGAGGTCCTTGCATCAACTTAAAAGGTGCCAGCCCCGTTGGTTTTGGTAATTGACTCATTTCTACCTCAACTTGATCTTGTGCTCAGAGGGCTTTCTGATCTCAGGCAAGGGGAATATCTCTCCTCCACTCCATCTCCTCGATGGGAACGTCAGTGAGACAGGTGCCCATGGTTGTCCGTAGTACGGTCCAATTTCCAGAGCAATATATGCATTCATAAAGCTTCTTCCATAAGTGTTTCAAGCATGGGCTTGATGAGTGCTCAGAACATCAGTTGAGTTTTGAACTCCACCAACTTTATGCAAGACCTGTAACAGCTGTTGGGTCAGTCTACTTCCTGAATGATAATGCCAGTGAACAAATTGTCCATTCAATCACCACCATGCAATAACATGCAGTCACAGAATCTCGAGTTTAAATCTTACAATGAAAATGAACCCTTCTGCACAGGACTGTTGATATTTACTTAAAACTGCATACAATTGCAGGACTCCAAACAAAATGATCACTTTTAACAGAGCACTGCTCACATTATCCTCAAGTTAGATTCATCACAGAAAAAGCACATTCAAGTTCAATCATTTGAATGGGGATAAACAGCTCTGTGGGAGGAGGGCAAATACTGGGTAATTTAGATTCAAGAATTAACTTTATTTAATTTCAAAAATGATGAATAATTAACACTCCCAAGTATTCAATCATTTGCAGCTGGTGAAACTGAAAGTGTCATTTAATTGGCTGTGAAAATAATAACATGTGCGACTTGCTATTTGCAAGAAACGCTGATTGATTCGAGGTCAGCATGTCTCAGAATGTTCCCATCAAGGACCAAAACCAGTAACAGTGGTCAGCGAACGGGCAAATGACAAAGAGTAGTGTCATTATAATGAATATGCATGAGATGTATTCACCTGACCGGAAGTCAGATGGAATGCGAGAGAGAGAGAGAGAAGAGTGCGAAATGGAGGAACAATGAAAACTGGAGAATAAAGGCATGGAGATATTTAACTGGTAAAACCTGTTATTAACTTCACATTTCGGGCCACAAATGTGACATTGGCGACGAGGATTAAAACAACAACATTTTGGAACTTCAATGTGATAAGCATTTTGATTTTTGAATCGGTGGCTTTGGGCTGAAAAAGTTTCCTCATGGCAGGCGCAGAAGCCGACTTTCTTCGAGATGTTCCTCATTTTGACCCGACAAGTGATGTAAGCACTCTGAGTGTGAAGTGGAAGGCATGGCTGGAAGAATTTGAAGCCTACGCCGACAGTCGTGGCCTATTTCTCGATAGCGGTACGGTGAAACAAAAAACGCAGAGGAGGGCGTTACTTCTTTTCACCGCAGGACCCGCAGTTCGGGAAACTTTTAAAACACTTTTGAATACAGGAAGGAAGGATGAATACCAGAAAGCCGTTGATGCATTGAATGCAGTGACACCGAATGCTACATTTCAACGCCATTTGTTTCGGAGAACGAAACAAGAAGATGGACAAACGATTGCTCAGTACGTGACGAGATTGCGACAGCTGGCTGTTGGATGCAATTACATGGCAGCTGATTTGGACAACAATTATTGGATCAAGTCGTGCAGCACTGCAGATCAGACAAGCTCAGGAGACGTCTACTGGAAAAAGGGAGTGAGTTGAAGCTCACTGATGCTTTAGCCATTGCTGCTGCATTAGAGGCTGTTGAGGGGCAATTTCATACCATGACCCTGAAGGACAACTCAAGCCAGCAAGTTAAGAGGCTCTCGCATCGCCATAACCAGCCAAGATATACGTCGACACATGACGTGGAGTGTTATTGATGTGGAAACAGAGATCATTTTGGAAAAGACCCATGCTGCCCAGCAAAAGGCAAAGTTTGCAGAAAGCGCGGAGGTAAGGACCACTTTGCAAAGAAGTGCAAAAGCAAGTCCAATGCAGATCAGAAGGGGAAGAGTGCAACTTCCAAAGGCAAAGCTTGGGGGAAAGGAAAGTATCCTGGAAAGAAAGACACTATTCGCCATATAGACAGTGACCCAGAAAGTGACGATGATGATGATAACCAGGATGGACTGAGATACTATCAATTTACATTGAATGATGTACATCATGAGAAGGTCCCAGTGATAATTGGTGGTGTGACAGTTCAGGTCATTGTAGACTCAGGCAGTGACAGTAATGTAATTGACCGACATTTATGGGAGAAATTGAAAAAGATCGTCTGTACATCAAAGAAGTGCTCCAAGAAACTGTATCCATACACAGCAACCAAGCCATTGCAGACCATTGGATGTTTTACTGCAACTGTTGAAGCTGGTGATAAGTACACCGAAGCAGAGTTTGTTGTCATAGATGAGAGGGGAGAACCATTGCTGAGTAGACGCACAGCGCAAGACCTGGCAATACTTCATATTGGAGCTCGTGTCAATTCAGTTCAGTCATACGAGGATATGAAGCAAGAATTCCCCGCAGTTTTCCAGGGAGTAGAAAAGCTGAAAGGTCGACAACTAAAGCTAGCGGTGGACAAAACGGTCAAACCCAAGGTGCAACCAGTGCGCAGAACTTCATTTGGACTTCATGGGAGAGTCGAAGCCAAAATTAAAGAGTTGATCGCGCAAGACATTATTGAACCTGTGGAACATTCGACACAATGGGTCAGCCCAGTAGTGATTGTGCCCAAACCAAATGGCGACATAAGACTGTGTGTTGATATGAGGATGGCCAATGAAGCTATAATTCGAGAACGACACCCCATACCAACAGTGGAGGAAATACTTCAGGAGTTAACTACCAGTAAGATATTCTCAAAAATTGATTAAAAATGGGGCTATCATCAATTAGAGCTGGACCCAGAATCCAGAGACGTAACAACATTTGTGACTCACTGTGGATTGTACTGATACAAGAGACTATTGTTCGGCATTAATGCACCTTCTGAGATCTACCAGTATGAAATCCATCGAGTGATTCAAGGCGTTCCTGGAGTTGCCAACATTTCTGACGACATCATAGTCCATGCGCCTACAAAGGAAGAGCATGACAGACTGTTGAGGCGTGTACTATCTAGACTACAGGAGGCAGGCCTTACCGTGAATGGAAACAAGTGCCAGTTCAGTGTGTCAGAAATGGACTTCATGGGACACAGGCTTATACGGGAAGGACTAAACCCAGCAGAGGCCAAGGTGAAGGCTATTGCAGATGCACGTGCACCCCAGAACGCAACGGAGGTGAGGAGTTTCCTGGGATTGGTCAATTATTGCGCAAAGTTCACCCCTAACTTTGCTACATTGGCAGAGCCACTAAGGAAACTGACCAGGAAAGGTGTACTATTCCATTTTGGATCTGAGCAGAAGAAAGTGTTCACAGCGCTGAAGCAAAGTCTGATGGATGCTGAAACTCTTGGATATTATGATCCAGCTGCACCAACCAAAGTCATAGCGGATGCTAGTCCTGTTGGTTTAGGAGCCGTGTTGGTCCAGATGCATGATGTAGGACCAAGAATCACTGCCTATGCTAGCAGATCATTGTCAGATGTGGAAAGAGAAAGAAGCACTCGGACTTATATGGGCCTGTAAGAGGTTCTATGCATATTTATACGGCATTGAATTTGAACTCATCACAGATCATAAGCCATTAGAGGTGGTCTATGCCGCTAGATCCAAACCGTGTTCCAGAATAGAGCGATGGGTGCTCCGACTCCAACCCTACAAGTATAAAGTAGTTCACATTGCCGGGAAAGCAAACATTGCTGATCCGCTGTCCAGATTGGTGAAGGATGGATGCCCACAATCCAAGTCAGAATTGGGGACAGAAGCAGAGAGCTTTGTACGCTTCATAGCTATTCAGTCGACACCGAAAGCTGTGACCACGAAGGAAGTCGAGAGAGAGTCCGAACATGACCCAGAACTCATGGAAGTGAGAGAATGTATCCAGAGTGGACAATGGGACAAGTGTACTCACAAGGCTTACATTCCCATTAGAGACGAACTTTGTTGCATCGGACAGTGTGTATTGAGAGGTTGTAGATTGGTGATACCACAGAGGTTGAGACCGAAGATCGTATCCTTAGCTCATGAAGGACACCTAGGTATTGTTGGTACGAAGCAAAACCTCAGGAGTAAAGTATGGTGGCCAGGTTGTGATAAAGACGCAGAGAAATTCGTCAAAACCTACCATGGATGTCAAATCACAAGTAGGAGTAATCCTCCAGAGCCAATCCGGAGTACGCAACTCCTGACAGGACCATGGATCGACGTAGCCGTTGACTTTCTTGGACCTTTACCGACTGGTGAATCAATCATGGTAGTGATAGATTACTACAGCAGATACTATGAGTACACTGTGATGAGGTCCACGACCACTGAAAAAACAATACAAGCATTAGCAGAGATCTTCGCAAGATATGGATTGTCTGTTACGCTATACTCTGACAATGGTCCACAGTTTATTTCAGAGACATTTGCTGAATACACAAGGACCACAGGTATCCACTATCATAAAGTAGCTCCGAAATGGCCGCAAGCCAACGGGGAAGTAGAGAGACAAAATCAGTCCATTGAAAAACGATTACAGATTGCTCACGCAGAAGGACAAAATTGGCGAGAAGCATTGCTATCCTATGTAGCTGTCTATCGGGCAACACCTCATGCAACCACAGGAAAAATTCCTGCAGAAGTACTCTTCAGGAGAAAAATCTGCACAAAAATGCCAGAAATAAAGGAAATCAGGGACGACCAGGAGATGAGGGACCACGATGCTGAAAAGAAAGGAGCAGCAAAGCTGTACACAGATTTGAGACTTGGAGCCAGGTACTCAGACATCATGCCTGAAGATAATGTTCTGGTGAGGCAAGAGAGTGGTGGTAAGCTAGACATACCTTATTACCATCAACCCTACACTGTCGTATCCAGAAGTGGCAGTATGGTAACAGTCAAGTCTCCGGCTGGAGTCCTGTACAAAAGAAATGTGTCTGGTGTAAAAATGTACCAGTCCAGAGCCACCTCGAGCAAGATGGTTGAAATTCCAATACGAGATGCTCAACCTGAGGGACCAGATGATGTTCCCGAGGCAGTTATCAGTATTCCTGATGAAGTGACCAGAGTGCCAGAAGCACCCGAGGCCGTAGCGAGCAGTGTTTCCGACACTGAGAGGGAACAACCGAGTGGCGACGATAGCATCGCAGTAGGGCCGAAACGAGACAGGAAATCACCTAAACGATACGAAGACTTTGTGCCCTCATTATCACGAAAGGGAAAGTTTGTGACAGTTGGAATGATAGTAGAACATTGGGACAGTGATTTGATCATATATCATAAAGTGCGTGTATGAGTGCTGTATGAGGTGCATTTTTGTTTAGTTGAGTTATTGAATTACAGTTGGTTACGACATGTTTATGTTACATTGTGTGTAGGAGGAGTTTGAACTTGTTTGTTTGTTTGAAATTGTTTATTGGTTCCGAGGGATAATGATAAGGTGACGGTGTTTACATTTCAACATTAAGGTGTAAAGTTTATTTCTGGTGAAAGGAGGGATGTCATGATAATGAATATGCATGAGATGTATTCACCTGACCGGAAGTCAGATGGTATGCAAGAGAGAGAGAGAGAAGAGCGCGAAATGGAGGAACAATGAAAACTGGAGAATAAAGACACGGAGATATTTAACTGGTAAAACCTGAGTTAGTAGTGTTATTAACTTCACATTTCGGGCCACAAATGTGACAAGTAGGTTTCCAGAAGATTTGGACAATAGGAAGATGTGGTACAGTTGGAGTCCTCTCAAGTCCACATTGACTAAAGCAGTTATTTAGGTTACTTCTGCTTCCTTGCTCTAGTCTGTAGACCTGTAGATGATGGTAAGCTTCAAATACCTTCATCACTCCTTTAAGTTCCAGATTCTGCCTTAGAGGAAGAAAATGTTTCCTCATTTTGTTCACCAATAACCTTTAAACGCAAGTTACTCTGCCAAGAAAACTGCTCTTTCTGATTTCTCCAGACTAAACATCTCTATTTAAATCCAATCATGCCCCCACGGCTGTTCCTTTTTTCTTACTTTCTATTGTCTGCTGCCAACTCTCCCCCAGTAGCAGATTAACCATTAGGCTGACGCCAAGGAGCCCGGGAGGCAAGGGGGCCCACAAGTCTCCAGGCTTCAGCCTACTTAGTAAAGGGTAGCCTAGTCTCGGTTTCACACATTGCAAGTTTGTGCAGGTGATGTCAATGACTATGGACGTCACACTGGTGCACACAGTGGTTTCTGGGAGCTGCCAGTGGCAGCATGTATGAACCTCCAGCTTCCCACCAAACTATTAGATTTTTAACATCAATTCAGTCAGAGAGGCATTTGGTAAGAAGGTGGAGGAGGATTAGAGGATGAATCAAAGCAGCTTGCCCAGAGCACCCAGGGGCAGTTGTTAGTGGCACTCTAAAGAAATCTCTTGGTGCCTGCCACATTGACCACCGCCAGTGGGCTGATATCGCCTCAAACTGTGCATCTTGGCGCCTCACAGTTCGGCGGGCACCAACCTCCTCGGAAGAAGACTGCAGAGCCCACCTCACTGACGAAAGACAAAGGAGGAAAAACCCAACACCCAACCAACCAATTTTCCCTTGCAACTGCTGCAACCGTGTCTGCCTGTCCCGCATCGGACTTGTCAGCCACAAACAAGCCTGCAGCTGACATGGACATTACCCCTCCATAAATCTTCGTCCGCGAAGCCAAGCCAAAGAAGAATGGGCGCTGCTAGGTGATTTATCAGTCAATCCCCCAGCAGCCCCCAACAGAGAGCCACTAACTGCCTCTGGGCACTCTGAGCAACCTCCTTTAATTCAACCCCCACTCCTCCACCTTCCCACCACCACCAAACTATTAGATTTTTTAAACATCTAATTTAGTTGGGTGGGGGGGGTGTGGAGGTTGTTAAATCCTGCCTGTAATCTCCAGAATGCTGGATAATAAGTTTTGGAGCACTCTACAATGAGGAAGACACTGCCAGCAGCTGGCACCGACCGATCAGCCTATCACAATTGGGGATAGGTAGTTCAGAGCTTGCACTACTGCCATGCCGTGTCGTGCACGTTGTCTTCCTTGTAATTCCAGCATACTGGGCCCAAGTCACTTGCTCTCCATACAAAGGGAACACCATCTATTAAATAACCTGGGCAGCATGATGGGACGAATAAAGTCACTAGCAAAATAACAGTGTCCCCCTATCAGAGTTTGGCTCATATCACGCCACTCACTGACAAGTTGGGGACAACTGATTCAATTAATCCTGGACTCTCTGCCATAGGAGCGGAATAAGTGATCACTTTAATTATTGCTGTTCAAATTATGAATGAGAGCAGTTTCTGGAAATTGTACCCAAAATGTGCAGAATGCAATGGCCATCGTAAATGGTTGAATGATGGCTGGCACAAGCCAGGGAGGTGTTGCGCAGCAGAGAACTGAACAGGGACCAGACAAACTGCCCCAAGTGCATCCCTTTGTCAGAGCCCAGCGATGAGGTCCCTGCCTGCAGCCGACACGAAGGCCCAACCCCTCCCCTTCTCATGCATCCCTATCCACTGAGCTAATGCCACCCGGCCCATCAATTCTATCCTGCCATCAACAAACCAAGCATGCACACCCCGAGTACATACCCACTGGACAAATTTAGAATAAGAGAGGGAGAGCATGACCCAGTTTGGGGGGGGTGGGGGGTGGCCCCAAGGTCAAGAGGGCCTGGGTGGTACTTAATCCACCACTGCTCTCTCCCTATTGTATCTGGAATTTTAGGAAATCCATGACAAGGGTGCAGAGAAAAGTAAATCAGACAACACCAATGGACAGTAAAACTGAGTTTATTCTCCTTAGAGCAGAGTGCAGGAGATGAGAGGTGAGACAGTGAAGTTTCTGCTCTTCAAAGGGTTAACAACACAAAGATAATTGCCAAAAGAATGAAAATTTTTTTTTAAAGTGTTTTAAGGCTGCTTGGTGCTATGATCTAGATTTTATTTTAAAATAGAGTGGCATTACAAGTTCATACACCTATAGCTATAATCTTGGAAGAGGAAACGCACAAATCTTTGAGGAAAGTACACAAGTGATTTGCATGAGAACACACCCAGTTTCTTAGAGCAGTGACTGAGAGGGAAATTGTATGCTGATACCACAGGACTAGGTTTTCTCACACACAAACAGCAGAGCATTTTGCCTCTCCATTCTTGTGAAACTTGCATGAATCACACAAGTATTTCCCCATGTACCTCAGTTAAAATTTGGGGCCAAAACTCCTTGTGAGCTTCATTTGTGTTAATAAAATTCATGATAAAATCTGTGTAAGCTATAAACACAAGGGGATTTTACAAATGCACAATGAACCTTTCAATGACAGCAGTGCAGCAGAGGGAAAAGCAAATTCCAACCTTACACACACATCTTGGAAAAACAAAAATGCTAGAGGAACTCAGCAGGTCTTGCAGCATCCATAGGAGGCAAAGATATTCAACTGACATTTTGGGCCAGAATCCTCCTTTAAGGTTTCATGTCCAAAATGTCAGTATATACATCTTTACCTCCCATAGATTCTGTGAGACTTGCAGAGTTCCTCCAGCAATTCTGTGTTTTTCCGACAATCAAAGTAGCTACAGGCTTTCACGTTTCACTACAAACAGCTTGGAATGTATTAGCAAAGTGAATCTAGAGTCAATTGTCTGAAAAATCTACAGTCATCAAGTCTACAGCCAACTACAATAAAATCCCGGTTATTCAAGCAAACATGAACCTCAAGCAACGGGAGATAGATAGATAAATAAATAAAAGCACAGAATAAATGGGTAAAAAAAACAGGTTTAAAATTGGTACACCTCATCATTGGTTCTCCATTCATGTCACATGCAGCCATAAAATTCACTTAACCGTCATCTACCAATCCCCTTAGGTCCCAGATACCAGGGGTTTCACTATTTCTCAAAAGAACCATTGGAAGCAAGAATGTCTCTCTACTTCCCCGTTGGCCTGCGGCCATTTCGGACTTTTGTTTGGGCTGTTCAAATGGGACACAGAACAAGCCACATAGAAGCTTAACTGGTTAATGACCTGATTGTAATAATTTAAGTGGGTTAATAAAGATTCTCAGCATTTTCTTGCCTTTTTTGCCATTGGGATTTACATTTAGCATTCTTTGCAGCCAGTCCTTCAACTTCAAGGATGAGTAAATTCCATGCCTGTTGTTTTTTTTTGAGATTACAAGGTGGCCGATGAACCCACTTAGGATTTGCAGTCTGACAGATGTGGGGGCAGGAGGTACTTGATAAAGAAGGATTTCCACTAAGTTGCGGTGAGCTTCCAAAGAGACTCAAGGAACTCAAGGAACACTTCACAATTCCTGTGATTGGGAGATCCTACATGTACTCAATTTGCAGAGTCATTGAGACCTCTCATTGATTTTCTTGTGGCCGCATTTAAGTTGTCACAAGATCAAGCAATATTTTGGCTCCAGATTTAATGGGCCGCCAGCCTTTCGTTCACCAAATGTCTCCTAAAAAAATTAGCAAAAGAGGCCAAGGCTTTCAAAAATACAAAGACCCAAGTTGATAACTGCAAAATAAATCTGCAAACGTGGAGAGCAATTAAAAATGCAGAAGGTGCTGGCTATACAATTCTTCAAAGAAAGTGCATTTTTTAATGCATTTACATTTTGATTTAAAAATTTTCTTCTGCATTTCAAACTAACTTTAGCACCCCCCATCATGGAACAACATCTTCCTGGCTATTAAATCCATTATTCATTCATCTCATCGGACAAACACCAAACTCTGGCACAGCACAGAATTTATACCTGCATAGCATACAAGTATTAGGAGTACCCAATATTAAACACAAAATGGATAGCAACCAGAATAGTTTCAAATCTAACCATCCTCACATCTCACTTCCTAATCATACTACCTCCTTATTGGTTTTACAAGATATACTTATAAAGCACCTTCACTGCTAGGCTAAGGATGAGTAGATAATGGAGTCTCAAAGGGAACAATCCCTGGGGAAACAGAGCGGGGGAAGAAGTGTCTGGTGATGAGATCACATATTAGGTAGTGGAAATTGTGATGGATAATAGGTAAGACTCGAAATCTTGTGGGGTGGTAGGCAAGGACAAGGGGAATCTTGCCCTTGTGGTGTCTCAGGGCTCCGTAAATATATTGCAGTCACATAAATTATTTTTTTTGTGCTAGACAAGGTGACACACAAAATCAATTTGACTGGGGAAATAAGTTGGCCTTAACCTTTAGAAGGGATTGCCATGAGACCTGCCTTGAGAGCACCATATGTCAATGACAGGATAAAAGTTATTGGATGGTGATGGTATACTTAAAGTAATCCTCCACCTCACATCCCACCACTTCTAGCACATGTCACAATCCCATCTGATTTACAAGCCGCAGTTGATCCAAGCAAGTACCTCTCACTTGCTACTCCAGAATTAATCACAACTTTGGTCCAATAATGGACCAAACTGCTAAATTCTAGAGATGAGGCAAGAGTAATGGTCTTTAACATTAAGATAGTATTTGAGAGCCGTGATAAAACTAGTCAATGAACAAGGAAAAATCCAGTTGAAAGTTGGAGTCATATCTCCAGGATGGAAGGTGGCTGCGACTGTTGGAGGTCAATTATCACAGCCCCAAGACATTCCTGTAAATGTTCAAACACTGAATGTTGTGCGATGCACAAAAGTGCTGGAGAAATTGAGGTCACACAACATCTATAGAAAGTTTCAGGCCTGAGCCCTTCCTCAAGGCTTGAGCAAAATGTCAGTAGGGGCCCAAATACAAAGGTGGAAGGAGGAGAGGTGAAGAAGGAGGAAGGGGCAGGGAGAAGAGCACAGGCTAACAAGACATAGGTGGGAGGATAGAAGACAGAAAAGCTGAAGTAATAAGGGGAGGGGAGAGCTCTCTGAATGGAGAGGAAAAGGAAGGTGAGCTGGAGGAAAGGAGACGGGGGATAGGGAAAGAGAGTCGGGGAGGGGTTTAAATAGAAGTCGATGTTCAACTGAGGATAGTGCTAGATAAATTAACAGAGTGGTATAAACAAGGGGATTTGCAGCTACCAAACTAAGAATTATTATAGAGCAGCACAATTAAGATACCTATCAGATTTTTATCAAACAAGGGAAAAAACAGACTGGACCAGGAAAGAGCTAGATAAAATAGGGGAGAAGGTACCAGAACATATACTTTATAAGTGGGATGAAAAACTGCTGCAATATAGAAGTTCACCAGTACTGCACCATCTGCTCAACATTTGGAGGAAGATTCACGGAAAAAGGAAAAAAAAACAAATTACCAACTACCAAAATTACTATTGATGCAAAATCAACTAATCTCTTTCACAAGAGATAACCTTTCCTTTAGAGAATGGGAGAGAAAAGGGATCAAAAGAATAGAAAATTGTTTTTTTGGGAAATAATTTATTATCTTTTGAACAAATGAAGTACAAATATGGAATAACTCACGGTACAAAGTTTTCATACCACCAACTGAAAACCTACTTAAAGGGCAAATTGGGAAGCAGGCTGAGGTGACCAGAAGGAAGCAGTTTTGAATATGTGATTACAGACACAACGATAATTAAAAGATTTATAACAAACATGTACATCAAGCTGCAAGAGAAACAGAACGAGGAAACAAGCTGTAAACCCAAACAAAAGTGGGAAAAAGATCCAAACATAAAGACAAAAAATGAAATATGGGAAAAGCTATGCTCCAGAACTATGAGAAGTACAATAAATATGAGGTTACGCATAATACAATATATTTGGTTATATCAAAAGTTAAATAAATGGGACCCAACAGTATCAGATAGATATTTTCGCTGCAAGGAGGAAACAGGATCAACAGTACATGCAATTTGGGCATGTGAGAAAGTTGAAAAGTTTTGGGAAGATCTAAATCAGGTATTAAATAAAATCACAAAAAGCAACATAAAAAAATCAAAGATCTTTCTTCCAAGTAATACAAGAAGCAAAGAATTAGGCCTTAAACTGGATGAACCGCAAAAAAGATTTATTAGGATAGCCTTAGCTGTAGCAAAAAAATGTATAATGTCAACTTGGAAATCAGAAGAGAGCCTGAGAGTACGGAAATGGAACAAATGTATTCCAATGGAAAAAATAAAATATAATTTAAAAAATAAAGTCACATTATTTGAACAAATTTTGGAACCATACATGGAACACAACAGAGAGGGCCTACCACGGACCTCCACCCCCTAAAATGATAGAATGAGAAGAAGACGAAATGAACTGACCCAGTGTGTAAAAGTAGATGACACAATTTTCTTGTTCATTTTCATTGTGTGATGACATTGTTTAATGGGTATATTGTATATGTTGAACATTTAGGGAGGGAAGAAGGGAGGGAGGGGGGCGGGGAGGGAGGGAGGGAGGGGGGCGGGGAGGGAGGGAGGGAGGGGGGCGGGGAGGGAGGGAGGGAGGGGGGCCGGGGAGGGAGGGGGGGGGCCGGGGAGGGAGGGGGGGGCCGGGGAGGGAGGGGGGGGCCGGGGAGGGAGGGGGGGGCCGGGGAGGGAGGGGGGGGGCCGGGGAGGGAGGGGGGGGGCCGGGGAGGGAGGGGGGGGGCCGGGGAGGGAGGGGGGGGGCCGGGGAGGGAGGGGGGGGGCCGGGGAGGGAGGGGGGGGCCGGGGAGGGAGGGGGGGGCCGGGGAGGGAGGGGGGGGCCGGGGAGGGAGGGGGGGGGCCGGGGAGGGGGGGGGGGGCCGGGGAGGGAGGGGGGGGGCCGGGGAGGGAGGGGGGGGGCCGGGGAGGGAGGGGGGGGGCCGGGGAGGGAGGGGGGGGGCCGGGGAGGGAGGGGGGGGGCCGGGGAGGGAGGGGGGGGGCCGGGGAGGGAGGGGGGGGGCCGGGGAGGGAGGGGGGGGCCGGGGAGGGAGGGGGGGGGCCGGGGAGGGAGGGGGGGGGCCGGGGAGGGAGGGGGGGGGCCGGGGAGGGAGGGGGGGGGCCGGGGAGGGAGGGGGGGGCCGGGGAGGGAGGGGGGGGGCCGGGGAGGGAGGGGGGGGGCCGGGGAGGGAGGGGGGGGGCCGGGGAGGGAGGGGAGGGGCCGGGGAGGGAGGGGGGGGCCGGGGAGGGAGGGGGGGGCCGGGGAGGGAGGGGGGGGGCCGGGGAGGGAGGGGGGGGCCGGGGAGGGAGGGGGGGCCGGGGAGGGAGGGGGGGGCCGGGGAGGGAGGGGGGGGCCGGGGAGGGAGGGGGGGGCCGGGGAGGGAGGGGGGGGGCCGGGGAGGGAGGGGGCGGGAAGGAGGGAGGGGGCGGGAAGGAGGGAGGGGGCGGGAAGGAGGGAGGGGGCGGGAAGGAGGGAGGGGGCGGGAAGGAGGGAGGGGGCGGGAAGGAGGGAGGGGGCGGGAAGGAGGGAGGGGGCGGGAAGGAGGGAGGGGGCGGGAAGGAGGGAGGGGGCGGGAAGGAGGGAGGGGGCGGGAAGGAGGGAGGGGGCGGGAAGGAGGGAGGGGGCGGGAAGGAGGGAGGGGGCGGGAAGGAGGGAGGGGGCGGGAAGGAGGGAGGGGGCGGGAAGGAGGGAGGGGGGCGGGAAGGAGGGAGGGGGGCGGGAAGGAGGGAGGGGGGCGGGAAGGAGGGAGGGGGCGGGAAGGAGGGAGGGGGCGGGAAGGAGGGAGGGGGCGGGAAGGAGGGAGGGGGCGGGAAGGAGGGAGGGGGCGGGAAGGAGGGAGGGGGCGGGAAGGAGGGAGGGGGCGGGAAGGAGGGAGGGGGCGGGAAGGAGGGAGGGGGCGGGAAGGAGGGAGGGGGCGGGAAGGAGGGAGGGGGCGGGAAGGAGGGAGGGGGCGGGAAGGAGGGAGGGGGCGGGAAGGAGGGAGGGGGCGGGAAGGAGGGAGGGGGCGGGAAGGAGGGAGGGGGCGGGAAGGAGGGAGGGGGCGGGAAGGAGGGAGGGGGGCGGGAAGGAGGGAGGGGGCGGGAAGGAGGGAGGGGGCGGGAAGGAGGGAGGGGGCGGGAAGGAGGGAGGGGGGGAGAAAATGACATTGTGTATCTTCAAGAGGGAAATGTTTGTGTGTATTTTGGTTAACATGGTTCATAGTGTGAAAAATAAAAAATATATTAAAAAAAAATAGAAGTTGATGTTAATGTTGTCTGGTTGGTGAGTGCCTGGATGGAATACAAGGTGTTGTTCCTCAAATTTGGGGATAGTCGTGGTTTGACAGTAAACGAGGCAATAGATAAAATTTTGGTGTGAGAATGGTGCGTTGAATTAAAATGGTTGGCCACAGAAAGGGCAGAGTGAAGGTGCTCAATGAATTGATCTCCCATAAACTGTGTCCAATCTCTCCAATGTCCCGCGGTGGGGGGGGTGGTGGGGGGGGTGGGCGGGGAAGGCATAACAGGAGCACAGCCTGCAGAAGGTGACCCCTGCAGATTCACAAATGAAGTGTTGCTTCATTTGGAAGGACTGTTTGTGGACCTGAATGCTGGCAAGAGAGGAGGTGTGGGCTTCTTGCAGTCACAGGGGTAGGTACCAAGGGGATAACTCGTGGGTGGAGAGGTGTGGGCATAAGTGTAGCATCTCTTGCAGTCACAGGGGTAGGTACCAAGGGGATAACTGGTGGGTGGAGAGGAGCAGATGATGGAGTTCCAGAGGGAGTGGTCCCTGTGGAAAAGGTAAAGCGTGTCTAGTGATGGGATCCCATTGTAGATGGCAAAATTGCAGAGGATTTTTTATGTTGGCCATGGAGGTGAGGACCAGGGAAATTCTGCCCTGGTTGCATCTTGCAGATCCACATTTCTTAGATCATTAAAGAGTTTCAAAACAAATCCTGACAAAAGAAGTAGAGCCAACAAAGTTTTCCAGGAAGTAGCCCTCAAAAGGGTCATAGAACAGAAGTTCAACCAGAGGAAACTGTTTCTCTGGACTACATAATAAATCTCAAAATACAACACTAAACAAATCAAATACTTTTTAAAAGTAATTTACTCTATTTCATTGATGAGGCCCAAGGTACAGGGAATCTCAAATCCAAAGAGCCCCGTTCAGAGAAGGGCTGACCTAAAGCAGCAGGAATTAATCTCGTGAAGAACAGAGGTGATTCGGGGGGGAAAACCCCACGAAATGCTGGAGAGGCCGTTCCTGAAGCATTGATTCTGTTTCTCTTTCCGCAGATGTTGCTTGGCCCGCAGTTGGTTCCACTCTGCAAGTTGCTTCCAACATTTTGCTGCGTCTTCTGTCCTCAAAAGTCGGTTGAACAAAAACAAAAGCCAAGCGGCCAACCAAACACATGCCTCTCATGTTGGACTCTTATTTTTTTGGAATTGGATTCGGTGTGGAGAGTTCAGACAAGGTCCGATGAGCCACTCCGATCCACCGACACCCCTGCAGGTTCAGGGGGAACCAGCGCACGCACGGCGCGGCCAAGCCAACACACACCTGGTTGGGGGAACTTACCTGGGGCGTCCAGCAGCCGCTAGCGAGCGCCGGCTCCATCCTCGCTCAGTTTTCGCTGGCTTGCCGGCTCACAGCCCTCCAAAAGCCACGCCTGCTTTCTCCTCGCTCAGCCTTTCGTGACTACTCCCTCTGGCCGATCCCAGGACGACGATCCTTCCGTCATCCGGCCACGCACCTGAACTTGGCATCGCCGCCGATCTGCTCCGCCCTGAACACTCCTGCCTCAACTGGGGTTGCGGGGAACTCCTTTTAAAGCAGCGGGAATTAGCGCAGTGGTTTTCTTTCCACTCCTGCACCCACACCCCACACACACACCTCATCGGTGCTCTGTGGTTAGTAAGGGATTGATTAAGATGGGAAGATTGAGAATCACTGCTCTAGAGCCAATTTGTTACTGAAATATTTTGCTTGAGAAAAATGGTCATTGGCCCATTTCCTTTGGGGTGATGAAACCGTGCACATAATGAGTCAATTAAGTACAATTAAAACTTTTTTTCTTTCCACCTACACTCCACTTACTAATCACAGAGCACCAATGGCACAGGGCATGTGAGTGGAAAGACAAAGGTTGAGAACCACTGAATTAGAGTCTTTCTTCCCCCTTACATACACTAATTCTATTTACTCTCATTAGATCCCGATTTCTTGTGTGCCTTGGTGACCCAAATATTCGTCCAGTTGAATATCCTGAGAAAACCTCCCATCACCATCTCTTCAAGCAATGCATTAAGACTCAGAGCACCCTATGTCAGGGCCGCCGAGAGTAATTTCATCAGGGGGTACAAAGTTTATTATGGGCCCCCTTCCCTTCTCCATTAGTCATCCTGTTTTTATCCAACAGGGTTTTATGTCATGAATGGTAGCCTGTAAGGCCAAAAATGGTATGGAAGATGAGTGAGTGAGGGGTGGAATGGAGTGCTCTATTGATTTTCTGCATATGGGGTCTGGGAGCCACCCTTGGTCAGGGTCTGGGAGCTGCACCTGCCACTGATCGGTTAGACAGCATCTGCCACCACCTGCAACCCCCACCCGATATCGATTGCCGCATGGCACCTTCTGCATGAGATCCTACTCCCCCTGACCCTGACCTCAGAACCTGGCTACAGTATGCTACTGGCTTCCACCCCCCCACCCCCCCCCCCCCACCCACACACACACACACACACACACACACACACACACACCACTTCCCCTTGTTCTGGCCCTCCTTCCCTCCCTCCTGAGGTACCTTCAAAGTCCACTCTGCTGCCACACAGACACAGCAGTACTCCAATTAACGCTGAGTCAAAAACTGAAACACTGTGGTTGCTGCCATTCAAGCCAGAAATAGGTGCCTGGGCATTAGCTGCGTTAACATTCCAGGCCCACCACACATGCGCCTACCGGTTGGGCCAGGATTCAGGGAGCAGGCTGCTGCTGTGAAGGAAAGAGGGAAGGTGAGATCGGGCAGAGCTGGGGAGACAAAGACCTGAATCATTCATGTCTCTGTCTCCCCAGGTTTGCCTGAAATTTCCTCACTAATTTGCCTGGGAGTCCCAAGCCCCCTTTTGGACCCGGGGCCTGGGTAGAATGTAACCCTTCCACAACCCCCTCTCATAGGTGCTGCCCTCTGTATGGAAAAAAAAATCCTCCCCTGATCCCTCTCAACCCCCAACTTCCATTTTAAACCTCCTGCCTCAAAACCTCCACCGTGGAAGATAAGATTTTTTTCTGATCCACTATTTCTTATTCCTCTGATGATTTTACATATCTCCATCAGGTCCTACTCTTGTCCCCTACACTCAAGGGCCTACAAACCCAGCCTATCCAGTCTCTTCTTACAACTGAAATGCCCCAACACAGGAACATCCTTATTAAAAATCATATGCTCACTGGTCTTTATTCCCTGGAACATAGGAGACCAAGGGGTGACCATGTAGATGTTTATTAAATCATGAGGTGCATGGACAAAGTGAATACTCACAGTCTTTTTTCCAGGGAAGACCATTTTTGAACTGGATGGATTTATGATGGACTGGGGGGGTGGATGGAAGGGGGGGCAACATTTTTGTTCAGAGGATTGTCCATGCAGAAAGAGCTGCCAGAGAAAACTAGAGCAACAGTGCAATTTTGATGTTTGAAACACATTTGGACAGACATACAATTAGGAAAGGTTAAGAAGGATATGGACCAAGTGCAGGCAAATGAGACATCCAAAATGCCCAGCTTGGGAGAGATAGACGAGTCAAGACGAAGGGCATACTCTGTGCTGTATGACTTGATGACTCTATGACTCCAGGTAAATTTCTCCAGTGCCACTTCAGGAATGATGTGCATATTCTGCAGGTCTGCCAATGCTTCCATTGGCCTCTTGTTCATACTGAGTTTGGGGATTTGGAGATTATGTTAGAGTGATTGTTGGCTTGCAAGGTGAGTAGCTCAGGGTGGCCAGAGTTCAGGGGAAGCCATGGGTAAGGGGGATCTGAAATTCCAAATTATCCCACAATTGGACCTTACTGTAATTTCGAGAAATCTCAGGATGTTTGGATTAGGAATTTAAATTTAAAGTAATGCCAACCACAACTGTGCAAATTCTAAGGAGACATCTACTACCATTCTAATCAATGCAGTCACAATTCAGAAAATTAATAACAATTAATCCTGGAGGTATAATTATGTATAATTAAATTTGATTAATATTACATTTTAGGAATTCCATCCAAGAACACCATTTATTATAACACAGATATTGCCATGAAATGTCACACATAATTTGTTTCCATTTGCACCTATTATCAAACATGTTTTAGTTTCATTCATTCAATCGATATGAGTAAATTATATTAATGTAAAGCTTTGTTTTGTTTGCCCCTGAAGATTGATTTCAGGTTGCCTTGTATTTGTATATTAATTGGTTTTATTCAGACAGTTTAGTCATTGTTTTAAAACCACAAGGTGCCTCAGTGCAAAGACATCTGTTTCTGATGTATGATTTCTTTCTGAAATAGCAAGATGTGGAAAATCGACAGTGAGCTCAGGTAGAGGTCACATTTTTATCATCTCACATTAAGGAGATATATTTTTGTAATGCAGATTATAATTCATGGATATATTTTTGTAATGCAGATCATAATTCATGGATACTCACTTTCCATGTAAATGTGCTGAACAATGTCATTTAGTAAACTAGTTTAAAATATGCAATCTCATGACAGTGTTTGCAAATAACACTGTGACAACCATTTTATTGTAAGATATCAATGGCTTGGATTTTTCTGAGGAAGTTCCAAAGTTTGTGGCCTCAAAATCAGGAGTCTTACACATTCTAACAACACAAACAAATAGGAAAAATAGGATACCTGGCCCTGGAAGCCTGCCCCACCATTCAAAAAGATTATGAGTGATACATTTATCTCAGACACTGTTTCTGTGCCAGATCTCCGTAGCTTTCATTTCTTCAATATTTCATACATTTATCCACTTTCCCTTCTAAATGATCTTGAATCCACAACTCTCTGTGATAGGGAATTCCAAAGATTCACTACCCTCTGTGAGGTGACATCTCGACTTCAGTTTTAAATGAGTGGCTCATTATGATGAAACAATTTTCCCTTGCCAAAATTCTCCCATGAGCAAAAAAATAATAATCTTAACATCTACCCTATTACATCTCCTTGTATGAAGTCCTAGCCACTGGCAGTCAGACTCCATTGCAACATGGAAGAGTACTAGTTATTATCAGCTTTCTAACAATTAAACTGGAAGTCATGCTCACTAAAACTGCACTGATGCAGACTTAAAGCAAGTTTAGTTCCTCCATCCATTTCAATGGAAAATGGTTGCAGGAGAAAGGATATTAGTTTAGAACGGATCCACTCCTTGCACACACTGTTAAGCCTGTCAATAATCCCTCGACGACCTATTTTAATACATAAAGTTGACTTGGGTTAAAATGGTTGACCCAAGTGTACCGGACCCAATCAGCATGGCACCAGGGCATTGAACTACATGGCCAAGTCACAGGGGTGCGTCTATCTACCAAATCACTGAGACAAACTTCAGATTACTGAAAAGCCATTTCCTAATTTCTGTCAAATCTTTCAAGCTATTGAAATGTTTCTGAACATCTGAAAAATTCCATAAGCATTCATAAAGATTTAAAATCTTCTAAATAAACAAAAACATTTAAAAAATCTTAATATTTTTTTAAAAATGAAACATCATCCAAAATTTAAGCACACTTAAATTAAGAACATCTAACATTATGAACTTCATATGTAATTTACTTTAAATGAGTTATTCTTATCGTTCTTCCCCATAGAGCCTTAAAATCTTTGTTTAAATGAATTTGCTTGTGATTATGATCTGAGAACATATTTCCGGTCTAAATCCTGGCATGTTTATTCATCACCATTGGCATGGAGACAAGGAACAGAGCCTTCCAGCTGATTTGAAGGCTGGAATCTGGGAACTAGTTCAGAACATGCATTTGGATGTAAATGCACTACATTTCCAAAATTTCTCTCATTTAGATGACAGAAATGCTGACATTTCCCAGCAGGGCTTTGGCCAATATTTGTGAATCTAAAATATATTCACAAACATTCAAACTCTTTAATGACATTGTTGAATGAAGATTTTGCTTCCTGAATACTTTTGCATGTATTTTATGGATTTTTGGGTTGCTGATCCAATCACACACTGTTTTTAAGATATAACCTAATTTTGTGATTTATTGTCTTATTTTAAGCATACAAAACTGTGAAGTGCAACATGACAATCAAAATTCATTTTTTTGCATTCACACTTGGGCTTCTTCCCTGCTGCTCTTGGTGCAGTCAGTGGCAAACATGGTGAAAGGGTTCACCAGGACATTGCGACCATGGAAAAGTGGTACCAGGACAACTGGAATCCATCAATATTGGCCAACTATTGTTAGACACTGACATGAGAGGCATCAGATGCTGAGTACAAATGAAAATCAGCAGCAAAACATTTTTAGGTCAGTTGAACTAACGCAATGTGTCAGCGTCATTATGTGATTAAACATGTTAAATTCAATAGAAGTTAATTTATTCCTATCTGATACAGAAAATCTGAAATTATCTTTGTGTCCAAATTGTGGTCCAGTGTAACCAGCAAGCCTGGGGATATGGCTTAGATAACTATCAAATATTTCCTTGGGCAGATTTTGCCAATTTCAGGCAGTACTACATAAATACTGCCATAAGGCGATCAGCTCTAGGTTAGCTCAAAATATAGAAAATCGGACAGCACTATGCATGACCAGTTTGTCATTCATAAGAAATTATCTTTGGCTTGGCTTCGCGGACGAAGATTTATGGAGGGGGTAAAAAAGTCCACGTCAGCTGCAGGCTCGTTTGTGGCTGACCAGTCCGATGCGGGACAGGCAGACACGATTGCAGCGGTTGCAAGGGAAAATTGGTTGGTTGGGGTTGGGTGTTGGGTTTTTCCTCCTTTGCCTTTTGTCAGTGAGGTGGGCTCTGCGGTCTTCTTCAAAGGAGGCTGCTGCCCGCCAAACTGTGAGGCGCCAAGATGCACGGTTTGAGGCGTTATCAGCCCACTGGCGGTGGTCAATGTGGCAGGCACCAAGAGATTTCTTTAGGCAGTCCTTGTACCTTTTCTTTGGTGCACCTCTGTCACGGTGGCCAGTGGAGAGCTCGCCATATAATACGATCTTGGGAAGGCGATGGTCCTCCATTCTGGAGACGTGACCCATCCAGCGCAGCTGGATCTTCAGCAGCGTGGACTCGATGCTGTCGACCTCTGCCATCTCGAGTACCTCGACGTTAGGGGTGTGAGCGCTCCAATGGATGTTGAGGATGGAGCGGAGACAACGCTGGTGGAAGCGTTCTAGGAGCCGTAGGTGGTGCCGGTAGAGGACCCATGATTCGGAGCCGAACAGGAGTGTGGGTATGACAACGGCTCTGTATACGCTTATCTTTGTGAGGTTTTTCAGTTGGTTGTTTTTCCAGACTCTTTTGTGTAGTCTTCCAAAGGCGCTATTTGCCTTGGCGAGTCTGTTGTCTATCTCATTGTCGATCCTTGCATCTGATGAAATGGTGCAGCCGAGATAGGTAAACTGGTTGACCGTTTTGAGTTTTGTGTGCCCGATGGAGATGTGGGGGGGCTGGTAGTCATGGTGGGGAGCTGGCTGATGGAGGACCTCAGTTTTCTTCAGGCTGACTTCCAGGCCAAACATTTTGGCAGTTTCCGCAAAGCAGGACGTCAAGCGCTGAAGAGCTGGCTCTGAATGGGCAACTAAATAAGAAATTATAGGCCATTGCTAATTGATTGAGCTTCATATGGCTGCAATCCCAACAGTATGACATATTTCTGCTTTAATTCCACTCTGAATTCGTGTTTCAAACAAATATCTAAGGTGACATCTTCATAATTTTGAAATTGTCACGGGATTCCACAAAGCACGTAGGGATCTGCTATTTATTTTCCTAAGTAGCAACAGAGTGAATACTAAAATAATATTCATTACCATTTTTAAGGATTGTAGCTGTTTTTGTGTAACATTATAATTCTTTGCATCATTGCGGGGCATATGCATGGAGAGATACAAGGAAAATCGAGCACAAACCCTTTCAGTCTTGAGTAACAGGCAGTTATAAAAAAGACAATAAACTGCATGCCAATAGTTTTCTTAGATGTTAAGTTATTAATTCAGCCTCTCTTCAAATAGTTTGTGAAAATCAGAAGCAATAATGAAACTGTGAATGCCCAATCTAGCTTTAAATAATATATTTGTATGTTAAAAATGTAATGGGACCAGTTGATATATGCATTATAGTGCCAGCGTGTTCTGTTACTGATATTCAATTCTATTTTGCATTCGCTACATAAAGACCCTGTTTGACCTACTGAGCTTCTTCAGCATTTGTGTGTTTTTTTCACTTAACCACAGTGTCAATAGAATCCTGTGTTTTACCTTCAATTCTATTTCCATCACAATTGGATTTTCAATATTTATTTTAAATACTAAAAACCTCTTGCTATTTCTGCCATTGTATAATAAACCCATGCCTTGCCACTTCTTACTTTCTATCACCTTTCTCGTTTTCACTTCTGAATTTTTTTTAAGTTATGGAGTCTGTGGTGATATGTAATTACACCACTAGGTCACCAGGGGTCATCCCGGTGACCTTGTATATAAAGCAGTCCAGAGCTACACTCTAGTCTTCCAGGTTCGTCTTGCAGAGAGACAAGACCTCTTAGTGTATATATCAGTTTATTAAATTGTACTGACAATAATGACACCAGCAGTGCAAGTATAAGACAGCTTTAATAAACTAATATGTACACTAAGAGGTCTTGTCTCTCTGCAAGACAAAACTGGAAGGCTAGACTCTTGCTCTGGACTGCTTTATATACATGGTCACCGGGATGACCCCTGGTAATTACATATCACCACAGCGTCACCAGCCTCAGTCGAGAAATACAGAGGCCACCTGTGTAGTGTATTGGGTTCTTCTTGTATTGTTTTGTGTATTATATGACTCGCTTAGACTAGAATCATGAGCTTATTGAGCAGATGACTTACAACTGAATTAAACCATACAAATATGGAAGTGAAAGCAAACCACTGGAGGAACTCAGTGGGTTGAGCAGAATCAGTGGGGGAGAGGAAGAAACTGTCAATGTTTCAGGTCTATATCAGGGTTGAGGGTGAAGATGAAAAGCAAGTAGATTTGGAGGCATGGGTGGGGTGGTGAGACAGGAGATTAAGGTGATAGGTGGTCTGAGGAGGGGAGAAGGAAAATAGACAGAGGGAGCCAGGTGAGTGAGAGTGACAGGAAGGGAGACAGAGGCAGGTAAGCCCAATGTTTCTGCCTGCACTTGCCCCACTGAAACTATCTCACCATACCTTGGCTAATCCTGTCTCCCCTTGTCCAGTTCCTTCCCACCTATGTATATGACACCTCATGTGCCCTCCACCACTGTGTCGACTTCCCATTCCCCACTGCTTCAGCTTCAATTGATGGCCAGATACACCCATCCCCCAACAAGAAAGCCTAAAAACTATCTGCTTTGTTCTGCAACAAAGGTTTGACAAGTCAATTTCTGCCAACAATTTCATCGCCTGGCAAAGCTGGTTCTTACCCTAAAAATTTCTCTTTTGACCCTTCTCACCTCCTTCAAATCAAAGGTGCAACTATGAACAGATATCCATCCTGTCTCTGTCTGTCTTTTTGTTGGCTCTGCAGAAGAGTCTTTGTTCCAGATCTACTCCATTAGTACTCTCCAATTTCTTCCATTACATTGAAAAAGTGACTCCTTCGTCCACTCATCTCCTTCTTGACCCCTGACAACTCTAAGAGGTGCAACACTTGTCCCTACACCTCCTCTCTCACCTCCATCCAGAGACCTACACAGCCATTTCAGGTGAGGCAAATATTCATGTGCTCTTCCATAAACCTTGCCTGCTGTATTCAGTGCTCCTGCTATGGCCTCCTCTACATTGGCAAGACCAAATGCAGACTAGGTGACCAGTTTGTGGAGCATCTGAGCTCTGTCTGCAATGGCCATCTTGAGCTGACAATGGCATTCTAATACAACTCCTCTTGTCATTCCTGCACCAACCTTTCCATCTTTGACCTTCTCGACTGCCAGGAGACCTAACACTAAATGGAAGAAAAACACCAAGGTAGTCTAAAATCTCATAGTCCGAGCATTACATTTCCAGTTTCAGGTCACTCCCAGTGATCCCCTCTCCTCCCATCCACTCCACTCCTTATATTTTGTATACTTTCCCCAAAAACACCTGCTTCCATCCCTCTATCGCCCATTTTTATTGCCCTCCCTCTCCTGGTTCCATTCGACTATTACCTACACACTTCATGCATCACATCCAACTGCTTCCATCTACCTTTCCCTTCTCCTCTAATTGTTCCCTTTATCACCTTCTTTACTTATTAGATTCCACCACTGATAACCTTTGCCTTCCCTCTTGTCTCCTTCCAGCACCCATCTCCACCTTGACCCTCCCCCCTCCAGCTCCCTTAATTAGTTGACTCAACCTTGACCCTCCCTTTCCCCATACCCCTAACTTGGCTCTATCTGACCCTTTTTTTCTCTCACATATCACGCACCTGCCTTTGTTTCCCAATTCCACCCCTCTTCCTCCCCTGCTTGCCTCCATTTGTCCATCATCCTTCACCAATCTTCTGTTGCCTATCAGCTACTGGTCCCTGCCTCATCCCCCCTCCTCTCTCCTCCTTATCATAGCTATCTTTCTTCTCCACTCCTCTTGCTGATGTCAGGTCCTGATCTATGATGCTGACAAGGCTGCTTAACCTGATGAGTTCCTCCAGAAGTTTGTTTTTTTCTTCTAAGGTAATTCAGTAGTTAACACTGAAATGGTTTCAAAGTTAAAATTTCAGATTTATTGTCAGGTTGCACACATGACACCACTTACAATCCTAAGATACTTTTTCCTGTGGGCCAGGCTGAATTTCTACTTATTGGTAGTATGTAGTCAAGAAAAGATACATATACGAGAGAGATGTGAACCAAGAAATGTAAACAAATTGACTGTGCAATGCTTAAAAAAATTCAGTAATAAATAATGATCAAAGTAAGGGTCCTTAAATGAGTCTCTGATCGAGTTTATTGTTTAGGCGTCTGATGGTGGAGGATTAACAACTGTTCCAGAACCTGGAGGTATGAGTCTTGTGGCATCTATATGGCAGCATTGAGAACAGAGCATGTCCTAAGTGGTGTGATTCCTTGATAATTGCTGCTATTCTCCAATGGCAAAGATCCATGTAGATTTTCTCAGTGGTGAGAAGAGTTTTGCATGTGTACTGGGCTTTTGCAGAGTTTTCCACTCAAAGGTATTGGTGGCCCCATACCAAGCCATGATTCAGCCCGTCAGCACACTTTCCACCACAAATCAGTAGAAGTTTGCCAAGGTTTCCGTCATCATACCAAAGCTCCATAAACTCCTGAGGAAGTAGAGGTGCCTTCTTCACAAAAGGTCCTCTAAGCTAGTGAGTTCCAGGAATTTAAATTTGTTCATCCTCTCCACTTCTGATCCCCCAATTATCACTGAATTGTACCCCTCTCGTTTCCCCTTCCTATAGTTCACAATCAGCTCCTTGCTTTTGGTGACATAATGTGTGAGGTTATTGTTCGTACACTATTCAGCCAAGTTTTCAATCTCCCTCCTGTATGTTGACTCTTCACCCCTTTTTAGACAATCCACTACTGTTGCATTGTCAGCAAATCAATTAATTATTATTTTTAATAAGGTAATAGTGATCCCTGTAAAGTAACATTACCCTTGACAGATTATATACTAGACTCATGAACCATTTTAAATAAACTATCAATCCAGATGGCATTCTACTTACACATACTATTCCCTGAGGAAAGATTGTGAAAATATGAAACATAAATCATGGAAATCTCCACATGAGATCTACAAATGTATCTGCATTAAAATCCTGCATTTGGTACATAACATTCAACTCTACAGTTGACTCTCCAGACGTCAGCAGTGAGCAGCACATTTCAAAGTAAAACAAATTTTAAAAAAGAATAATAATAGATGTCTGAAGTTAATGACCATCTTCCAACTGTTGTTAAATGCTGATTAACCATCCTATTCACTGTTGATGGCAAGTTTCCTTTAAAGATTACTTCAACTCGCAAAAAAAAATCATCATAACTTACATATGTGGCATCTTTACAATAAATAATGCTTTGGGAGAGCCACTGATCCACAAGGGTGAGAGCTGACACTATAATGCATCATTTTAAATAGGTCTAAAGTAAATATCTGCCAAGTTTCTTCTATTGGCTGAAATGGAGCTAATCCACTAAAATCTATTCACCTTCATTTGCAGTTTCTCATCTTAGCACTCAAACATCGATCATATTGTGTAATTCACATTGAGATATTTACTGATCGTAACAACTGCTCTACATACTGTCCACCTGTCTGTGCTCTGACAGAATCACAACTTTTCAGGAAAATCATCTTGGTTTTGCTTTAGTATTATCGGGTTTCCCTTCAAATACTTCCAACAGTGGTGCACCTAATGCAATGCACTGTGATGCAAATTGTTGTTCTATCTTAAAGTGGTGAAAATGTTATCCATGTGTATTTGCAAACTGAGATAATGACGTCCCTTTGTACAAAGCTTTTATTAAAAGAAGTATCATGCCATAAGATGGGATTCCAGGTGAATCCGTCCAAGTTTTCAAATCTTAAATGGTTGTCATTGAACTCAGGCTAAATGATAATATCCTTGATCCATCTTCTCAATCAAGTTTCATACAAAAAAGCTGAAGACTTGACAATCATTTGCTAAAACTTTTTAAAAATTTTTTAACATACGACACAAGGCTTTTTCAGGTGCATTCTCCGCTAAGAATGCGCCTGAATAATCACAAATTCAGTTCTCACACTGTGGGGCGGCTGGCGTAGGCTGTCAGCGCGGGGATGGCCCCACACTGATCCCGCAGCCCTGCTCTGTCCCCACTCACGGGGCTGGAGCAGCTGGCGGGGGAGGAGGCTGGAGCACCGGCGGGTGAGTACGGGGGCTGGACCACCGGCGGGGGGATACAGGGGCTGGAGCGGCCAGCAGGGGAGGAGGCTAGAACACCGGCAGGTGAGTACGGAGGCTGGAGCACCGGCAGGGGAGAAGGAGGCTGGAGCTTTTAGGCGGCTGCATTCAGATGGCTGGGGAGGCCACTGTGCTGCGGGGATTATCCCTCTCGGAGGATGGTTACCAAACTTGCCTTGCAGATGCCTCCTGCACATTCACGTGGCCTTCCCACAGCCACATTTTGCAAAAGTAAGTGGCTTTACAAGCAGGTCATTTGGCCACCTGAAAGTGCCGAAAGTAACATGTTCTTTGGAGCCACAAGCCTGTGTTGCTCAATAACCTCAATTAACCTACAAACCCCATATGTTTTGAAGAGCGGGAGGAAACCGGAGCATTTGGAGGAACCCACACAGACACAGGGAGAATGTACAAACTCCTTACAGATAGCACCACCTGGGTCGCTAGAGCTGTAATAGCATAGCATTAACCGCTACACTAACCATGCCAACCATTTTATCAAGTAGTGATTGATGGCAAAAGCATTCAACATTCTTGGTCCCTTTATCCCTCGTATAATGACTGTTAGAATCCTGAAATCTTTTTACTTTTGCAGAAGAGGCACCATCAGTATATATAAAGTATATATAAAGTGTATATAAAGTGTATATAAAGTATATATAAAGTGTATATAAAGTGTATATAAAGTATATATAAAGTATATATAAAGTATATATAAAGTGTATATAAAGTGTATATAAAGTGTATATAAAGTATATATAAAGTATATATAAAGTGTATATAAAGTATATATAAAGTATATATAAAGTATATATAAAGTATATATAAAGTGTATATAAAGTATATATAAAGTGTATATAAAGTATATATAAAGTGTATATAAAGTATATATAAAGTGTATATAAAGTGTATATAAAGTATATATAAAGTGTATATAAAGTGTATATAAAGTATATATAAAGTATATATAAAGTATATATAAAGTATATATAAAGTGTATATAAAGTGTATATAAAGTGTATATAAAGTATATATAAAGTATATATAAAGTGTATATAAAGTATATATAAAGTGTATATAAAGTATATATAAAGTATATATAAAGTATATATAAAGTGTATATAAAGTATATATAAAGTGTATATAAAGTATATATAAAGTATATATAAAGTATATATAAAGTATATATAAAGTGTATATAAAGTATATATAAAGTGTATATAAAGTGTATATAAAGTATATATAAAGTATATATAAAGTATATATAAAGTGTATATAAAGTATATATAAAGTGTATATAAAGTATATATAAAGTATATATAAAGTATATATAAAGTGTATATAAAGTATATATAAAGTGTATATAAAGTATATATAAAGTATATATAAAGTATATATAAAGTATATATAAAGTGTATATAAAGTATATATAAAGTGTATATAAAGTGTATATAAAGTATATATAAAGTATATATAAAGTATATATAAAGTATATATAAAGTGTATATAAAGTATATATAAAGTGTATATAAAGTATATATAAAGTATATATAAAGTATATATAAAGTATATATAAAGTGTATATAAAGTATATATAGTGTGTATATAAAGTGTATATAAAGTATATATAAAGTATATATAAAGTATATATAAAGTATATATAAAGTGTATATAAAGTATATATAAAGTATATATAAAGTATATATAAAGTGTATATAAAGTATATATAAAGTATATATAAAGTGTATATAAAGTATATATAAAGTATATATAAAGTATATATAAAGTATATATAAAGTGTATATAAAGTATATATAAAGTGTATATAAAGTATATATAAAGTATATATAAAGTATATATAAAGTATATATAAAGTATATATAAAGTATATATAAAGTATATATAAAGTATATATAAAGTGTATATAAAGTATATATAAAGTGTATATAAAGTATATATAAAGTATATATAAAGTGTATATAAAGTGTATATAAAGTATATATAAAGTATATATAAAGTATATATAAAGTAAGATCCTGTGAACATCAATGTGATAAGGATCTGCTTTTTTTTGATGTTCGTTAATGGATGAATACTGTCCTGGATACGAAAAGAACGCACCTGCTCTTATAATAGTTCACTGAAATCTTTTAAATCCAGAAATAAACTGAGCCCATGAAATCCCAAAGCAAAGGGTTCTGTCAGGCTGCAAGGCAGTTATTCATTAATAATGAGAACTTACAATGCATTGAGAAATTTCTTAGGTCATCTGTGTACAACTTGCTTTCCTTTAATTTTGAATGTAATAGCTGTTGTGCATTTTCCAAATTACTTGCAACTCAGTTGTGACTCTCAAATATATTCCTGCAACTCAAATTCTGTAATAGTTGACTACCTTTTACTGAAAATAAAATGATCTGGGGCCAACTAATGGGTATGTCTTCAAATGGAAACAATTGCCATCAGTCATACGTAACTAGATCAGCCTCTCAATGCACTCAAATCAAACCGTCTCTATAAAATATTTTATAGAGAATTGCGATCAATTATAACATCGCCCCCCCCCCCCCCCCTGCTCTCATTTCAAAAATAGTCACTGGGAATGTATCTCTGTGTTGTTGAGAGCCCATTGTCAGTGGACTCAGTGCAGATCCACTCATCTGTGTTATTCCAATCTCCTGGCTTAACGCTATGCACATTCTTTCAAAGAGCAGAGTGCTTGTTATATCTGCAGTCTGGGAGAGATCATGACCAATAAATCAAAATTTTCTCCCAGGGGCAAGCTATCCTTGAATGTTGCTGGTCTACAGGGTGAATGCAGGCTAATCTTTTCCAGATCCAATGATATCAACTCACAGTTCAAAACTTCTGTGATACAAAATAATGAGACCCCACATGGCGGCAAAGTTGTTCTATCGGATGGGGTGGGCCAGAAGAAGCTCTGCCCATAAATTGCTATTAAAAAAAGCTATTGATAACTGCTGACCCTTGCATCTATCCTATTTCACTGGTGAACCTGACAAAGACAATGAATGCTTTTGAAGGATGTGCAGAACCATTAAAAAGCAATAGTTAAGAAAAAATCAGTTAAAATTCAAAACAGTTAAAAACAATTAAAGAAAGTTTTTATTTTGAAATGCTTATCTCCTTATGCTTTGCTTTTTCACAGCCGTTCCTCTTCTCTCAAATGAATAGGATTTGCTATTCTTAAAATAAATCTAATCCAAGTCGTGAACAGATGTAATTGCTACAAGTTTGGGCTACACTGCTGGGTTCAACTTTCATCCATCATTGAGTGAAATGCATGGGAAATCAAGTGGCTGTATGGCTGCAAAAGGACCAATGAGGGGCCAAAGGAATCAGCTGTGTAGCTTTTTATCATGTTTTTAGGTTTTGAGATAGTTCAACCTCAGAGTATGGTTAGAGAAGCTTTGCATAAGACCAGATTCTGGTTTGGGCTTGTGCATTTGCACAGGAATCTTGGGCATGGTACTTTTGTAGCAAAAAGGGCATTAATGGCTCCATATTGATATCACCAAAAAATTTCCAGTTCATAAAGCACCCTTCTTGAAGAAGCAGAAATAAATCACCAGCCATTAAGGCAGTGCTGACAAAATGGCTCATCTGTGAATGAATCACATTGCACAATATGAAGCAAAGAACAGGCTTGAAAGGAACGACTGCTGCAGGAAGGTAAGTTGCAGTTTCTTAAATTATCTTCAGTCAATTTGGAAACGGTTGATCTAGTGGATAAAAATCATTTGTACCGATTGACCTAACCAGTGTTGATGGTAGGAAAATTCAGGCAAGGTGCAGTTTATATGCATCACAGGATGGGTAGGAGAACATGTCAACATCAAAAGAAATACATTAGGTTTGCTGAGATCAAATTGTGTAGTGGGTCAGAATTAACTAAGGCAAAATCCAAGTGATTATCCATTGTATCAAGAATGACAAAATGGCCAAGCACATGGGAACATGAAACAGAACTGTTCAATCCCATTCTGAATAGAGGCAAAGTCCATTTTGGATGAATGATTCATTACTTAATGTAAATGTAAGCAGAGCTGGAGTCAGTGAAGAAGATCATCTTTTTTTACACAATGCGGTAGAAGCCAATTCTTGCCATTTAAACCCATACCATCCAATTACACCCAATTAACCTACCACCCTGTACATTTTGGGGGTAGGAGCAGGTTACAGTGAGAACGTACAAAATCCTTTCAGTCAGCACTGGATTCGAACCAAGGTTGCCAGCGCTGTAATAGCATTGCATTAACCGCTCTGCCACCATGTAGCAGTTTTGCATCATGACATCCTTAAAGTCTGTTAATTGTTTTACAGGTTCATTGTTGACTGGAAATGTTCTCCAATCAATTATTTATTAAACCTTGCTAAATGGCAAAACCTAGTAAAGATTACTTACATAATTAATTTAACCTGCCTGGCTACTACCTAAACTTATCCATACATTTAAAATATAAGAGTGCTACATCTGATAAATCATAAGATTTGTCAAAACTGATATAACCATCTCAAGGTGGTTTAGTTACTTCATATTTAACTAAGAAATCTCTTGGTGCCTGCCACATTGACCACCACCAGTGGGCTGATATCGCCTCAAACCGTGCATCTTGGCGCCTCACAGTTCGGCGGGCAGCAACCTCCTTTGAGGAAGACCGCAGAGTCCACCTCACTGACAAAAGACAAAGGAGGAAAAACCCAACACCCAACCCCAACCAACGAATTTTCCCTTGCAACCGCTGCAACCGTGCCTGCCTGTCCCGCTTCGGACTTGTCAGTCACCAACGAGCCTTCAGCAGACGTGGACATACCCCTCCATAAATCTTCATCCACGAAGCCAAGCCAAAGAAGAAAGAAGAAGAAGAATTTAACTAAGCAGAAGAAGCAGTTGGATCCCACTCCTGAGTGAATGCACTGTCAAGGTACAGTTGCCCTGAAATTGGACCCATTGTGTGCATTAAACTGATTTTCCTTCCGTTAAATTGCACATCCAATAATTCCTCGGTCAAATCATTCCCAATTGCAAATTAGTTTGGACACTTTCATGTGTGAATTACCTTTATTTGGCTGATATTTGCCTGGGATCTATTGCATACTTAATGATGTCATAGATTGCTTAGTATGCATTCTGTATTTCTAGCAGACATTTGAGATTTTGGGGCGTAATTACAAACTTCACTCACATAGAATCATATTGCACAGGAATCATAAATGACATAGCAATTAAATGGACTGTATATTGGTATATTAGCCAAGACATTTCCACCCTTGTCATTCAGAGTTTGGAACAATGAAAATTAATCAGAATTGATAACAACTCTTTTCTGTAAGCTAAATGCTGCAATCAATGGCCCCTTAATCAGTCCACAGCTCATGGCACTCACACCTCAGGTATTAGTTGGGTTGGTTCATCATTTGTGAATGAGGTGGGTGGTTGGGAGGGGTGGTGGAGTATGGTGGGGGGGTGGGGGGAGGGATCAGGTGCACTGAAAAACACTGAATCTCTTGTTATATCACCTCTCTGAAATACTTTTTGCTGGAATGCATAGGTGCCCTGGAGAATATTGTTGAACAGAGAGATCTTGCTGATACACCATCAATTACTCGAAAGACTGTTGTTGAGAAAACAATAGGGTTTTTATTCACTTAAGAACAAAGGTACATTCATACTGTTTGACTGTCGTGCACTAAGGAGTGGGCTGTGGAACAATCACCTTTATACAGGAGCCTATGGGGAGTGGCCATAGATACAGCTGGCCAATAGGTGTGCCTGACCAGACAATTGCATGTAACAGTGGTTTACCATATTCACCCCCTGTTTACTACACTTGCTCCTAGCTTTGATTCATTTCCCAGAGGCCAGGGCTCCCAACATGAATTCCACAAGTTCTGCTTCAACACACGACTCTTTGTGGTAAATGCCACAACACTACTTCACAATTTCACAAGTTTTTTAAGGCCTGTTATTTAAGAATAACATGAAATGTACATCAAAAAGGGGAAGAAATCCAATTTCTAATGACATTATCGGTAATGTTAAGTACAAACGAAAAAAAATAGAATGCAACATGTTCAGCACAACTTGCTGGGGATCATTTTCCAGGTACATATTGCTGTTAGGTTATTAGGCAACATGAGAGCAAATGTCGTAAAGGCATTCAGAGGGAATACAGAACATATTCACTTTACAAACTTCATTTGCTTGATCCATTTATTGAAATCTATGCTCAATTCAAAAAGAAATAAATCCGCATGAGGACACATTATTTTTTGACTGCGATGCCATCTCCTGACCAAAAGGACAATAGCATGATCTACTCACCAGTCCTATTCATATCAGAAATTTTTTAGCAATACAACAAAGTAACTGGCCCTTCCAGCCCTTGTACCTGCAGCATCCAAATGGACCCACATGATTAATTATAGCACTAGCTCCATACATCTTTTGAACGTATAGGAATCCAGAGCACCTGGAGGAAACCTACACAGGCACAGATGCTTTCAGGTGTCTTCATGTTTTATTATTTGGAACAACTATCTTGTATACCTTGAAAAGAGGGTGGTCCTAAAACTGGAAATTATTTATCCATTTTTCTTAATTAGAACTAAATTCTGAATTTAGAACAGAAGTACATGATTTACTGCAGCAGACAATTGTTAGTAGACTCAATTATGGCTTTTTGGAAGTTCAGTATGTTTTTTTTTAAAAGGCAAATTTTGGCTAAAAGGTGAAAATCTCACATTGACATCCGAACTTTCCAAAGTTTCCATTGGCCATAAAATTAAAAACTACATAATTCTACAACTTTTTAGTGCGTTCAGTGATACTAAGTGCTCCGAATGTGGGATCCACTGTTGATTGGAATATCTCACAAATTAACAGATTAATTGGTGTTGCCTGGCATACAAATGTTAGTTCCCATGGAGCCATTGGATTTTGAACATTCATCTCAACCCGTGGAAAAGGTAAATAGACCATAGTTAAAAATGTCAAGAGTAAAAAAATGAGGAACTATTCTCCTTACTTGGGGGAAGAGGAAGTCCGTTTCCGGCAGAATTCTGTAGAATTATGTTTGATTTAATTTTAGGGAACATGCAAATACTTCTCATGTTTGAAATTAAATTTATGGATCTTCACTCGAATTCTATATTGGTGAAAGCTTACCGACATCAACCAAATACTCACAAGAAAACTCAGAGAGGGTTAGATTTATCCATGTGCATTTGCAATTCGACTCCTAATTGATGCACTCTCAAACTCATGCAACTTAACTGGCATTCAGCAGCAAATGTGATTTGAAAGAACCATTGTCCTCCTTTCAATCCATTGATAGTTTAATCAAATCAAATAACATTAACTGATCCTCAAATCATCTTCTTCTGAGCAATTAGGAATGAGTACTGGGGCTTGGCTTCTGGCATTGATTGGCATAGCCATTTGCTCCCACTGCCTCAAAAACTGAGTCTGAAGGACTTCACTGCTCTTGTGGATGTCCTTCATTCTTTCCACCATCAAGGTTTATCACCTAAACAGAAATCTCATGTCTCATCTTTCTTGTGCTCCAAGTTAGTTATTTTTGTTGGCACTACCTGTTCTTGTTACAATGCACATTCTTTAAGAAGTACTGACTGGTTTTAGAAAGTGCAAGGTTGATTTGTCTGGTGCTAGCCACTCGCGCATTAACACTGAATTTGTAACAAATCAGGAGTTTAACTGAACAAACACAATTGAACTAATTTTCATAGCCATTTTCAGGAATTATTGAATTTAGCAGTCTGCCAGCATTAATTTAGTCGTGGAACAGATAATCCATCATCAGAAATAAGAGAATTTGATTAGATTGATTCAATAGTGGGGTGAAATGCACATTTGATGCTATCAAAACAAACGTGGAAGGATCTCCAGGCAATCATTAAAACTTCACTGAGACCATTAGATTTAAAATCAAAGCAAAACCAGTAGGTGGGGACAATTTCACATGCCAGTGAGATGGCATCCGCCTTAGACTTGTTATGACAGTATGCTTCAACACCAGCTTTTCAAAACACTTCACTACTGATGTGAGTAGTTTTGCCAGATTACCACAATCTTCATGGTAATGTTTGAAACAGGTGGATATCATACCCTGCTGCAATGAGCTGTTGACGATATCTATGAATATATTGGCAAGTTGATCAGCACAGGTTTTTATTATTTGGCCCGGTACTCCGTCCAAACCGATTGCTTTGTTCTGATTCACTCTCCTGAAGGTAGCCCACATATCATCCTTGGATATGGACAGGAGAGGATCATCAGGGGACATATGGGTGTGTGTTGGTGGTTCTTCCTTGCTCTTGTGGTTGATTTGTGTATAGAACACATTGAGTTCATCTGGGAGCGAAGCTTTGCCATTTCCTACTGCACCAATTTGGTTTTGTAGCAGGTTATGTCATTTAGGCCCAACCACAGCTGTTGGATAGCCTTCATTGTTTCCATTTTAATCCAGAAACTCCATTTCATCTGGGAGATGGCTTTCTGTAGGTCGTACCTGCTCCTTCTGAAGTGATCCAAACTTCAGTGCCTGTGATCTGGCTCTCTGTTGACGATCTTTGAATTTCTGGCAACAGAAATTCCAGATGCTGCTAATTTAAAAGGAACAATTGGACCTTCATTGATAAGTGTGGTGCAGTTGCATTGTCAAGGCAATGGCTCAGATATTGAATCAATAATGTAACAAAATGTAACAAAACCATTAACTGGAGGACAACTAAAAATCTGAAATGCTGGAAGCATCCAGGTAACATGCGCTGTGAGAGAAAAAGCAAACCTTTCAGGCTGAATGGTTAAATTTGTTTATTTTTCTTCACAAATGCTTCCTGATGGTTGCAAATATTTAAATATGGATTCAAACATTTTATAATGGTACACTATACTGTCAAGTTAATCCACCATAAAAGAAAAGAACTGTATATATTTTGAAATAATTAATTAGTAAACAGGTTTTGCAGTGATCTCACACCAAAATGTAACTTGTATCAGTTATGTCTTAGTACATAGAACACTACAGCATAGTACAGGCCTTTCAGACCTTGATTTTGTGCCGACCTATCTATTCCTAAAAAAATACTAAATCCTTCCTACCCTGTAACCCTCTTTTTTTTTCATCCATTTGCCAGTCTAAGAGTATCTTAAATGCCTTAATGTTTCAGCCTCAACCACCAGGCCTGGCAATACATTCGAAGCATCCAGAACTCCCTGAGTGAAAAAAAACTTAACCCTGATGTCTCCCCTGTACCTTCTCCATTCATTCTGGTCTTTGCTATTCCCTCCCTGGGAAAAAGATGCTGCTCTCTACCTTATCTATTCCTCTAACAATCTTGCAGACCTCTATTAAGTCATTTCCCATCCTTTTTTTGCTTCAAAGAGAAAAGTTCCAGCTCTGCTAACCTTGCCTCATAAGCCTTATTTTCCAATCCAGACAACATCCTAATAAATCTCCTTTGCACCCTCTCCAAAGCTTCCACATCCTTCCTACAATGAGGTGATCAGAACTGAACACAATACTCCAAGTACGGTCTCACCGGGAATTTGTAGAGTTACAGCATGACCTCTCAACTTCTGAACTCAATCCCCCGGCTTATGAGGCCCAGCATTCCGTAGGCCTTCTTAACTATCCTATCAACCTGCATGGCAATCTTGAGAGCTATGTCTTATCATTAGATCTTCCCAGAGTATGTTATTTTTTATGACACATTTATGCAGATCCTTTCTGTGTTTTACTTTTGCAGTGGGTTCATGTTGGATTTGCCTGCACCTTTTAGATTATGGACATGCGAATAGATTGAAGCCAGGCCATTATTGTAATTTCATTTTAATTGCTTGTAATTTCTAGAGATGGAATTATTTAAAATTATATCTGATGATAGGCATTGTGTTAGATTGGAAATATTAGCCCAGTGTGTGGCTGTCTAACGTTTACATATGAGGATACTCCAGTCTTTTAACATTTTATTATTTTGTTACCCAATAAATACTGTACTTCATTTTAAATCAATTAAAGTTTAATTTTAATAGAAAATTAATTCAATAAAAGTGCTTGTAATATCCAAGCAATACCAATAGGGTGGCTTCATCCATTATTTTAAGTTACACAACAGAAATCCAAACATAAAACTCCAATCGGTGTAAAAATATACATTAAAATTAATGGAATGAGTGTTAAGTATCAGGTATTTATAACAAACTGTGCCAATTGCCAGTAAGTAGCTAACGGTAAATCTCTGGAAGGTAGCAGTAAGAAGCACAGTATTCCTTTGATGTCCAGAGGTTGAGAAGTTTTCTGGAAGGAGGAGTAATATTTTTCTTAGCTGGAACAAGGATCTGAGGCTATAACTCATGAAATATCCTGCAGTGCCAGCCCAGTATCCACTGGTACTTAACCAGATCACAATAATTTAATGATTGACAGGTTTGTAACACCATTCTGCATAGAGAGGAATGCTAACCTCAGCTGTAGAAGGTTTCACTCAGAGCACTCTCCTTTACTCAGAACCTTTGGGAAAAAAAGATGATCTTAGGTGAAGTTTAACTAATTTATATAAAAAAAGATGAAGGCAGCCAACATTGAAAGTTACTTGTATTTGAATCTGGACACATTTGGTGAAATATCCAATCAGGATGACTTACAAGAAGACTTTCAGTGTAATGCCTTCTAAGTTAACTGCTCTGGCTATGGTTTGAGAGCCAAGGGCCATGAAATTTATTCACATTCTCTGTCCTTTAACTGCTCTGATGCTTTAAAGGACTAGCTGTCAGTTGCTCATTGCCTGTCTAGAGCAAGATATAACTGAACCAACTCTTTCTGTATTTCACAACCAAGCAAATGGAGATTCAGTCTATGAAATGTACAGGTGTTCTTTCAGTCCAATATTTATGGTGATGTTTGGCAGAGAAGGGAAGCCAGCTTGTTTTCGACATTAGAATGATGCTCAGTCGGTGCATTTGGAGAGAAATATTAGTCACTGCAGCATACATGCCTCTACAAGTTATTATGACCCATAGATCATCCTGGACGTCAGATATTGCTGCATCTCTGTAACTCAACTCAGCACTGAGGCCAGTCGTTTTGGTGATAAGCATGAGCTGGCTGCCAGATAGTTTAAGTTATGTTAATCACAGCTGGACATCCTGCCCAGCCACTTCATGGGACTGTGTTCACTGATTCTCATTCAAAAGATAAATGGTTAGAATGTTTCTTTGTATTTCCTTAATATCTTTAGGTCAATTAATTTTTGCTTAGAAGTGAAATTACTTCATAATTTTAATTGTTCCTAGAAGTGTTTAAATGACTGACACAGCAGATTGGTGCAGCTAGTAGAATGCCCAGTGACTCGGGTTCACTCCAGACCTCGAGCACAGTTACATTCCACTTACTTTCCACTTACTTTAAGTAATCCCTATGCCATAAGTGTCCTGTGGTTAGTAAGGGATTGCTTAAGGTGGTATGTAAGTGGGAAGGTTAAGAATCACTCCTCTAGACCCAATTGTTACTGAAATATTTTGCTTGAGAAAAATTGTCATTGGTCCATTTCCTTTGAAGTGATGAAACCATGCACATAACGAGTCAATTAGGTACGATTAAAACAGTGGTTTTCAACCTTTTTATTTCCACCCACATACCACCTGAAGCAATCTCAGAGCACCTATGGCATAGGGAATACTTAAAGTGGTGTGTAAGTGGAAAGAAAGAGGTTGAGAACCACTGCTCTAGCATGAAGTTCGCACCTTCCTTCTGTGGAATTCAGTGAGGTAGCCCAGTTTTCTCCCATGTTCCAAAGATATTCAAGATAGTAAGTCAATTGCCCACTCTAAACACCCCCCCCCCCCCCGAGGCTCTGGGTTAGGTATTATGAGGAGTAAAGGATCCAGGGAAAATCAATAAAGGAAGTCTATTTCTTTGTGAGGTGGCATATATTTGATGAGCTGAATAATTTCCTGTACCTGAATATCTGGAAAATATGGTAATCAAAAATATTTAAAAACTAAGATAAGTCTTCTGCCAGCAGAAGCTGGAATAACATGAGGTAATGTCATGGCGCAGTCTGTGGTCTAGTTACAGATCATCGCCCACTAAAACAGTGGCATGTATACAGCAACATGGCCTCCAGGGAGACAGAAATCAAGCAGCCAAAAAAGTTAAGTATGGCAGTTGGCTAATGACTGCAGTCCACATGTTGCATCCAAGCATGGTCCAAACAATTATGTGAAATTTTCTGCAGGAACACCAGCCATCTCATTAATGCAGCATATGTATCTGACTTGTCTATTCATTTATTTTAAAAGTGTGATCTCTTCTCTGTAAACACTGAAGGTGTTTATTAAATAAACAAGAGGAAAACATTTTAACGTTAGCTGAATCTACCATTTTAAGCGCCACAACAACACTTAACACTTAGAGGAGTTTTAAAATGCCCCACATTTACCTCGTTCTTTTATTCCACATTTCCATCATGTTGGGCAAACTAATAGGAAGATCTCCATCTAGTGGTTGCAAGAGCAGGTAACCTCAGGCATTTGTTTTCATTTGCTGCACCATTATTTCACCAACAAAAATTTATCTGAAGAAAAGAATCCCTATCTTGCACTGATTTTATCCATATGTATGTTTGATTGCTTTTCTCCTGAGGACTGAAGAATACTGTTTTGTCAGTTTGTACTTATCTAATCTGATGAGAATAAATTTGAACTTGAATTTAAATGTCAAATGTTACACAATTGCAAACAGAATTCTCACAATCTGATAGAATGGAAAGCATAATGTAACCAGAGCTTAGTTGTATAGTATTACCTTGAGGTTTTTTCTTTCTTATACCTCCTGTCTCTCCTGCAGAAGTCAGAAATTAAATCACGGTACAGGTGGAAAATACACCTCAATGTTGGAAGACCTTGGTCTGTTCAACAGCATCAGGGGAAAGAGAAAGCAGATAGATCAAAGATCCTTCTTTAGAATTGGGAAGTTCAGCTCTCACACTTCAAGCTCAAACTTTAAATGATCTCTCTGCATCTGCAGTTTTATTTGTTTTTCTTTGCTGGCAAAATCAACCATTGGACGTGGAATGCCAGATAACACCAAATCCCTCATTATTGTTCGGGGCAATTCAGGAATTTTGGGCGATGGAATTATAGGGATAGAGTCCGCGTTAGCTCAACCGAGAAGTTGCTTTCAGAGAAAAAATAAACTTATTCACAGTTAAAGATTCACTGATACTGTAGGATGATAAGAAACAGCCATTGGGTGTAAGACATTTTGATTCTGTCGCATTGTAATTAAGCAGGGGAAGATAAATGAATGTGGATGTTAATTGACCCTCAATGGATTCAATAAAACTCTCATGATAAGATCCGGGGAATCATTAAGTGGTCATCTCCTGTAAGTGGTCATCTCCTGTAAATGGTCATCTTCTGTAAATGGTCATCTCCTGTAAATGGTCATCTCCTGTAAATGGTCATCTCCTGTAAGTGGCCATCTCCTGTAAATGGTCATCTCCTGTAAGTGGCCATCTCCTGTAAATGGTCATCTCCTGTAAGTGGCCATCTCCTGTAAATGGTCATCTCCTGTAAGTGGTCATCTCCTGTAAATGGTCATCTCCTGTAAATGGCCATCTCCTGTAAATGGTCATCTCCTGTATTATACCTGGTGGCCATCAAAAAAACAAATTTTTGGCTGTGGATATTATATTAATACATTCTTGAAGATACATCCTGCCAATTAATAAAACTTAGGACTCATCTATTTTATCACTTAATAATCTATATTTAGGGAGCCATCCCTCAATTTTATTTTAAAAAAGTGGTGCATTTTGTTATCTGACATTGAGTGCTCTGAACCCTTGGTCCTGCCACAAGTATTGGGATATTCAGAAGGGTTTTTACAGTCGACCATTAGAAATGTATAATTCTGAGAAGTTACCTGCCTACACTCAAAAAGATAGTTAAGTAAACAATCATTCCCATTGAAACTGCAGATAATTATTCTTGTCTTTCTGTTTAAAAGTAAAAACCTTGATGCTCTGGAGACACATGGGAGACTGCATAAGGTGGAATATGAAGCTAAATCCACTCCGCTCAAGGAACTCAGCGGGTAAAACAGCATCAGTGGGAGACAGAGAATGGTTGACATTTCAAGCCGAAGCTCTTTCTCTTGAAATAAAGGCCCTTCTTTTTCTCCTCCTGATGCTGCATGACCTGCTGAGTTTCTCCAGCAGAGTGTGTTTAGATTAAAACTTGATGTACTTTGAGTCGAGAGCTTCTACTGACAGCTTGTCGAGATGAATTAAGACATTTCTATCCACCAGCTTCAGAGACTTCAGTGAATCAGTTCATATTCATAATAGAGTTGCTTTCCTTTCTAACCCTTTGTTGTTGAGGGAGGTACAATATTAAAAGTATACCACTCTCATCGCTCAAAGCATGAGAACTTGAATCTTATTTGTGACTCAATGATTGAAGCTCTCTTCATAAAAAAAGAATTTTGATCTTTCAAGAGAGTTAACAGATATCACACAGAAAAGATAAAGTAGCTCCTTTATATTGATTCTTCTATAAAGCTGACAAGTAGTTGCCTTCATCATCCCTGTGAGGCAGGAGATCCTTTTAATGTTACCTATGCTTCATTGCTTGTAGAAGATCCAGCTGTCAGCCACCTTCTCCAATGAAGATTAATGCAGTTCACTTTTAAAACCTAATTACTTTGTGTTTGTTTACACATCTCTTAAAGGTAACAACAGAAGAAAAACTGATAATGGTAACACACTGTAATCCATCACTCTTTGGGAAATTGATCCAATAACCAGAGGTATTCCGCCATTTTGTACTTACTCAAGGTTTAATTCGTAGCATTTAAAATAATAGTTGAGCACAGCTTGAGGCAGCAGTGTCAAGCATCAATAATAAAAATAAAACTTATTCCGTGGAAATTTATTTCATTTCTGGTCTGTATAGAAATGATTAATGTTACCGACGTGCCGATGCCTCATCTCTCGAAGCAATGCAGGAAAGGAATTTTATTGTGTGGAAAACTTGATGGAATGCACAAATAACATGTCCCTGTTTGACTTGAGGCACATTGCATCTTAAAATGAGAGTTCTCACCTCATTAGATTCATTGTCCTTACAGCAAGCACCAAACATGTCATCATTTTGCCAGGCATTCACAACTTCAAGACTTGCCATTGAAGACATGCCTCCAATTCTTATTTGGGAGGTGCTCACAACTTCTATTCACTGTTGGGTGTCATTTCAAAGGTTTGGTGATCTGGAGCAAGCAATGCTACTACAAAACAGGGAAAAACCTAGGCCCATCTCACACTTGCAAGTGGTCCCAGGAATTAATGGCCAATCGGCCTTTAAAGTGTCTAGTGTGAAAGGAAAATCTTCTCAATTCCCACATCAGAAGACGTCATCTCATGTAGGGGATTGACAACTTCAACCCCTAGTAGAATTCCCAGCATCAATCAAGCAAGTGTAGAATGGGCAATTGCATCCTGGGATAGAAATGACCCAAGTTTTTGTGTGAGTGCAGGAATGTGAAGGAAAAAAAGATTAAAATGAAGGTATAAACATTGCCGTGGGAAAGTCACAGCAAGCGAGGGAGAAAATAAATGGCGGACAATTTTTTAAACAGCGTGGGAAAATTGGTAGCATTATAGCGCACAATTTATAAAGACCGTGGAAAAAAGTGATGGCGGGCCTGACTTCCCCGCATGATGTGCGGCAGAGAAACCCTTCCATGAGTTCTCCGTGCATGCAGCTGTGCATACAGCCCTTTCTCTGCCGCATGATGGCAGGTCCCCCGTTGCCTTTACCCACGGCATTTATAAATTGTACGCAATAGCGCAAGCAAGTTTCCCACCCTATTTAACAATTGTCCACTATTACTATTTATTGCTCGCACTTATAAAGGTTTATATAGGTCAGCACAACAACGACAGGGGCTGAAGAAATTGAATTTTGAGTTGCAGAGACAACAATATGAGGCTAAAAAGCAAAGAGAAGAGGCTGAAAAACAGAGGATAAGGAAAGACAAAGAAAATATGACTTGGAAAAGATTGAAAGGGACAGACAGTTTCAATTAGAGAAGTTAAAAATTGAGATGGAGGGAAGTAAGAGAATTGAGGCTGTAACTCCTGGGAAGAGGTTTTTGTCTAGTAGAGAGGCAAATCTAGTTCCTCCTTTTGAGATATAGATACATATTTTCAGCTTTTTGAAAAAGTTGCTGAGAGCTCGAGATGGCCAAAAGAAAAATGGCCTCTTATGCTCCAAAGCTGGTAAGGGTGTCATGGATGTTTTCAAACCTTTTGTGTCAGAGGGCTTGGTTCAGTAAAGGAGGGAGAATCACAGGTTCCAGTCCCAGTTGCTGCTGCAGCTGTAGAACTGTAGAATGGATCTCCCTCTCTCAGAGGGAAAAGCCTGTTTGACCCTCTCTGCTTGCAAAACCACATGACCCTCTTAAAACAGCAAGTTCCCCTCCAGACAATCAGCAGCTCCAACAAACTCTTTCATCTGTTGTCTTTTTGTAAACCACAATCCATGAGTGAAGTCTCTTGGGCACTCTCCAAAGTTTTTGCAAAGGCTGTTGGCCCCGACATGTCTAGCATGAGCAGAGCTCCAGTGTTTTCAAGTGTTTGCATGTGACCTACACTTAAAAAACCTGCCACAATTTCTTTCCCAAAAACGTATCTATATTCTGCCACAGTACCCCTTCATGGCGTGCGACTTAAACAGCCTCTGATAACCAAGTCCAACTCTGGCCTTCATGTGTGGAATAGTTCTTATGTCTGGCAATGCTGTTCTCACTGACAGGAGAAGGGACAAAGGGAGGCCATTGGCACTTTGAAACCAGATACTCCGGGCAGAAGGGGCTCATTAATCACGGATGGTAACTCATCTAGGAGAGGGAAAACTCCAATTTGAAACCTCCATTGTCTTGTGGCTATACACACTCACAGGAAAGGCTTTTGGAGTAATCACCAAGGAAAAATTCAGCACGGCAACTCCTGCGATACTGTAGCTACCAAACTGTATTGACGTGTCATTACTTTGGACCTGTCATTAGCATGGGGGGGATGGGGAGGTGTCCCAAATGCATGGGCAACAGAGGGATCTCCATATCAACTCTACCCTGGCTTGTGCCCTGAAGAGGCCACTCCACAGTGTCCACCAGAGGCACAGTACCCATGGTCAACCACAACTGGTGGAGGCCACAGATATAGTAGGCCACAATGTAGGTCTAGGAAGTAGAGGCACTGACATGCTTTCTTCAAAATGACATTTGTGTGTTGGGTCCAAGAAAGGTCCTCTGAGATAGTGACTTCTAGGAATTTAAATTTGCTCATCGTCTCCACATCTGATTCCCCAATGATCACTGGATCGTACACCTCTGCGTTTCCCTTCCTAAAGTCTACAATTAGCTCTCTGGTTTTGGTTACAGTGGGTGAGAAGTTGTTGTTAGCACACCATTTAGTTGAACATTTGGCGAGATTTAAAGCTATGTGTTTAACTAGGGATCTGGAGACAAGTACGTCTCTGCATTCAAACCTTCAGATTTATATGGACTCCACAACAAATCAGAGACCAACTGTACGACAAGTCACAAATTTCTAGAAAAAGAATTAGCCTGTGTAGTGTATAAATATTGGAGGAATGAGGTATGATAGGTATGATTTGATATAGCAGGAGATTGGTTCATTGTTAATGGGCTGCTTATCATAATTAGGATCCATTATGAACCATTGTGAAAGAAAATTGGGTCATGATAAACAGCCTTTACAACACAGTGGCTTAATGCATTTTAGTCTAATTAGTTCATGTTACTGGCATTCCAATTTAATTCAGTTACCTGAGTTACTTCCATTTTTTTTCCACCAGGATCTGTTGGAAACTAGTTGGGAATGTGCAATGTGATCTAGACTAAAGGATACAGCATCTTAAGGCTGGGATTAAAAATCAAAACGCTGCAGCTGTTGAAAATCTGAACTAAAATCAGCAGTTGTCAAAGCTCTCAATCATGGTCCATTTCCCACCTTTATTCTCTCATTCTTTCTCCTTCCACTCAGGATAAGGAAAAAATTCTCCTTGAGGTTACTTACCTTACATCCTATTGGCTCCACATTCACTATTTTACCATCAACTGTCAAAATACATTCCTTTCCTACTTCCTTTGAAACTGCAATACACCCTCTCCTTCTCACGGCAATTTCCATGTAACCATGGGCATGCAACACCTAAACTTTTAACCCTTCCTACTGCCTGGAGATCTTAGCAACCTTTCCAAGTGAAATCCAAATTCAGTGCTACATTCAGTGGAATCCTTTAACAATTGTCAACCTAAATACAGATTGGCAGATCTCCTCAAATCACTTCTCAAGGATGATCCTGAGTTTGCACTTGTCTGTTACCTTCATTTTTCATTCACCTCCATATTGATTCCTCTGCCTTTGACTTTATTAATGATGCTCCAACAAAGTTAAAACAAAACTTGGTTCCTCATTATTTTTGTCTATTTCCAGCTTTTCCTTCCATTTTCTGACAGTCAAAAAAAAAATCAGTGTCCAACATCTGTTATTAATCGACTAACTCTCACACATATCTCACCTCCCAATCTGCTTCCTGTGTGGAATCCTTTTCATTACTTCCTCTAACTTGAATCAAGACTTTCTAAAAAGTGCATTTGAAATCTTCCTTTGCCAGAACTCTGGCTTCCCCTGTACCATGGCTGGCATGGCTCTCAACCACTTTTCTATTTCCCAGCCAGAACAAGGATAGAGTTTCCCTTGCTCCCTCACATTCCACCTCACCTGCCTCCATTCATTGGATTATTCTCCATTTTTTCTGCTGTTGGCATTCCAAAGAGTTAATTTATTTCATGATTCTCTTTTCCACATTCTGCTTCCATTATGTAATCCTGTTCTACTGCCACTTGCAACCGTAGGTGGTGAAACACCTGTCCTTCCAGGTGAGGCAAAATTACTGTGCACCTCTTCCAATTTAGTGCTTTACGTTCAGTGCTCACCATACATCTCCCCTACACTGCGGAAGAGAAATGCTGATCAGGTGATGGTCCTGAATAACATCAGCAGCTTCTAGCTGTCTTGCACTTTAATTCTATATCCATCGCCACTCTGCCCTTCCTTTTTACGTCCTCCAACAATTGGTAGCATGAGTTTGCGGAACAAACCTCGTCTTCCATCTAATCACGTTGAATCCTTTGGGGCTTAATACTCTCATTTGTTTGCTCTCCCTCTCTCTCCTTCTCTCCTGAAGATAGTGGAAAACAGATATTGTCAACTAAAAACAAAGGTTCCTCTGATATTATGGTTTAAGTCAGCATTTTTTATACATGGACTGTTTCTCAATCTTAGGAAAAAAACACACAAAAATGCTGGAGGGACTTAACCAGTTTCTTATTCCTTGAAGAAGTAATAAATCTTTACCTCTGAGAAGGGCTGAGTTCCTCCAGCATTTCTGTGGGTTTTTATGACAATCACAGCATCTGCAGACTTTCATGTTTCACTGTCAATCTTCAGTACATTGTTGCATATCAAAAAGCAGTTAATTTCACAATATGGCCCTTAAAATGCTTCAGCAACTATGTAGACTGCAAGCCAGTTTCACCCACCATGTAAATAATAAAGAACATACACTATTTCAAGCACCAATTCTGAGAAGAACACAGAATCAGCAAAAAGAAGTGTCATGCAGGGGGGCCATAATCAGGCTGTACTGTTTTATTTTCATGTGAGCGCTACTCAGGATCAGGATCAGAATTTATTGTCACAAACAAATCATGAAATTCAGTGTTTTGCAACAGCATCACAGTGCGATCGTACGTATTATAACCATCTTACGACATTACTATAAAGAATAAAATAAAATTACAATAATAATGCATGAAATGTAAGGCAGTGTCTTTGGTTCATTGATTATTCAGGAATCTACTGGCAGGGGAAAGCTGTCCTTGTGCCATTGAATGTTTGCCTTTAGGCTCCTATATCTTTTCTATGGTAGCAGAGTGGAGAGGGTGTGGTCTAGGTGGTGGTGGGGGTCTTTGAGGATAGAGGCTGCTTTTTTAAGACACCGCTTCATGTAGATGTCCTCGATGGAGTGAAGTCTGGTACCTGTGAGGTCACAGACCGAGTTAACAACCCTCTGGAGTTCATTCTTGTCTTGAGAGTTGGCATCTCCATACCAGGCAATGATGCAACTAGCCAGAATGCACTCCCCAGTACACCTGTAGTAGTTTACAAGAGTCTACGGTGACATACTGAACCACCTCAGACACCTCACAAAGTAAAGCCACTAGTGAGCCTTCTTTGTGATTGCATCAACATGGAGACTCCAGGAAAGATCCTTGGAGATGTTGACACCCAGGAATTTGAAGTTCCTGACCCTCTCCACCACTGAGCCCTCGATGAGGACTGGAACATGTTCCCCTGACTTCCTCCTGAAGTCCACAATTACCTCCTTAGTTTTGCTGAGCGCATGGTTGTTGTTGTTGTACCATTCAATGAGCTATTCTATTTCCCTCCTGTACTCATCCTCATTGCCGTCTGTGATTCTGCTGACACTGTGGTGTCATCTGCAAACTTGTAGATGGCATTGGAACTGTACCTCACCACACAGACATGAGTGTATAATGAATAGAGCAGTAGGCTAAACATGCATCTTTGGGGTGCACCTGTGTTGATGATTAATGAGGAGGAGACATTGTTTCCAATTCATCTTCCAATGAGAAAGTAAAGGATCCAGTTGAAGAGGGGGCTACAGAGGCCTAGAATTTGTAGCATTGTGTTCTGTGGAGAATGCAAAATGCCCAGACATAAATTTAATCTGTGCCATGATCTGAATAATTATGTGGGGTCACTTGATGACGGCGTGAAAGAGCTGTCTTAGCAGGAGTTTGATGGACATTTTCTCTATTAACATAAAACTAATGTATGGTCAAAAATGTTAGTCTTCAAAACCAAGTGATGCTTTCTTTCCTCCAAATGATTTGGTTTTAAAGAGCTGGTGGATAATAACTGGTGAACATAACCATATACACACCCAGCATATCATGAGTTGCATAATGAGTGTGTCACCTATGCAGTTAAACCACATGACCCTATTCACACTACTGAATTAGTTCAGCCACAGAGGTATCAGGCACAACCTGTCCCAAATATTTTTTTTAACTTTATTTATTCATTCAAAAAACAAATAATATATGACATATACAACAATTAACCATAAACATGAATGTTATTTTTTATATATTGAAAAAAAAGAAAAGAACCCCTCCCCTTCAGCCAACTCTCCTAAGGAGAGTCATAAAGAAAGAAAAAAGAAAAAATATTAAAGAAAAATTAAATATACATATTAAGATCTAATCAATGTAAATTGAAATGTAAATATTCTGAATATAATAACCACATTAATAAAAAGATTATAATTATCACGTGAAACATACATAATTTTTTCCATTATTAAACAATATCTCATTTCAATATGCCATCTATTAATATCAATCATATTTGTATCTTTCCACGTACTAGCAATACATTTTTTCACTCTTCTTTGGCTTGGCTTCGCGGACGAAGATTTATGGAGGGGGTAAAAAGTCCACGTCAGCTGCAGGCTCGTTTGTGGCTGACAAGTCCGATGCGGGACAGGCAGACACGGTTGCAGCGGTTGCAGGGGAAAATTGGTTGGTTGGGGTTGGGTGTTGGATTTTTCCTCCTTTGCCTTTTGTCAGTGAGGTGGGCTCTGCGGTCTTCTTCAAAGGAGGTTGCTGCCCGCCAAACTGTGAGGCGCCAAGATGTACGGTTTGAGGCGTTATCAGCCCACTGGCGGTGGTCAATGTGGCAGGCACCAAGAGATTTCTTTAGGCAGTCCTTGTTCCTTTTCTTTGGTGCACCTCTGTCACGGTGGCCAGTGGAGAGCTCGCCATATAACACGATCTTGGGAATTTTTTCACTACAGATAAAGTTAATATACAAAAGCAAGCTGAAACTTATCTAATCCCAAACATTTCAGAGGTTGCAAACTACCCAATAAAAATACTGTTGGATCTAAAACTATTTTAATCTTATACAGATATTCTAAAAACAATTGAATTTTCTTCCAAAAAGATTGTATATGTATACATGACCAAACAGCATGAAAAAAAGTTCCAACCGTATCACCACATCTAAAACACAAATCTGATTCATTAAAACCATACTTTTTTAATTTTCAGGTGTTAAGTATAATTGATGTAAAAAATTATAGTTAATCATTGCATAATGTGCATTTATCAATCTAGTTACACCATCATAACAGATATCTAACCAATCATCTTCGGAAAAAAATAAAACCAGTATCCGCTTCCCATTTACTTTTAGATCTATCCCAACCCTTTTTATCCATACCATCCTGTAATATTTGATACATAGATGAAATATAACCCTCCTCTGGTACCTTCATAATAAAAGTCTCAAATTTAGTCATTTCAGGTAAAATCATATCTCTACCAAACATGCATTTTACCAAAGATCGAATTTGATAATAGAGAAACAAAGAGTTCTTATCAATACCAAAACTTTCCCTCATCTGATTAAAAGATAAAAATTTACCCTTTTTAAAACAATCTCCCAAATTTTTCATACCTTTAAATCTCCAATGCAATAAACCTCAATTATGTATTGGAAAAGAAATAAGTTGATTATTATACAACAGAGTCAAAGCCAATAATTTACCCCTAGAGCCTGTCATTTTATTTTTCTTTATCCATAACTTCATTAAATGTTTTAGTATAGGCACATTATATTGTTGTTACAAATTTATATTCCATCTAAACAAAAATTTATGTATTTAAAATTCAGAAATATTTGCCATCTCAATTTTGGCCCAACTAGGAGGCCGTACCAAATCCATCAATGAACTAATAAATTTAAGTTGAGCTGCTTCATAATAATTTTGAAAATGCAGTAAACATAATCCCCCTAACTCATATTTCCATGTTAATTTATTAAAAGTTACTCTCGAAAATTTACCCCTCCATAAAAACTCCCTAACCATTTTATTCAAGTCTCGAAAAAAAATTATCAAGTAAATACAGAATAGATTGAAACAAATACTGTATACGCAGAAAAATATTCATCTTAATTGTATTTATCCTACCCATTAAATTAATACGTAAATCTTTCCACTTAATCAAATCAGTTTTAATTTTTTTCATTAATGGAACATAATTTAATTTATACAAAGATTGATAATTAACATTCAAAATTATACCCAAATATTTAATTCGATCAGTCCATTTCAAATTAATAATATTCTTATAAACTGAATAATTTCCTTCATTTACCAGTAATATTTCACTTTTTTCCCAATTAACTTTATATCCAGAAAGACATCCATATTGTATTAAACACTCCTTCAAGTGCAAAAGTGACTGAACTGGGTTTATTAAATACACCAATACATCATCAGCAAATCAATTAATTTTATACTCCTCGTCCAAAACTTTCATACCTTGTATCTGTGTATTTTGTCTTATCAACTGTGCTAAAGGTTCAATCGCTAACGCAAACAAAGCTGGTGATAAAGGACAACCTTGACGAGTTGATCGAGTTAACTTAAAGGGTTCTGAAATCAAACCATTTGTCAATACTCTAGCTACGGTTTACGATATCGAGCCCTAATCCAACCAATAAAGAAAGGACCAAACTTAAATTTCTCCAAAACTTTTTTAAAAATTCCATTCAACTCTATCAAATGCTTTTTCTGCATCTAGAGATTATCACCATCGGGTGATCTTAAGATTGTTGAAATCTATTAATCAAACTAATCATGCGCAGAATATTATCTGAAGCATATCTATTCTTTATAAAACCTGTTTGATCCATATGAATCAACTTAGGTAAAAATTTATCCAATCTATTCACTAATATTTTAGCTATTATTTTATAATCTACATTTAACAACGAAATTGGTCTATATGAAGATACTTTCAAAGGATCTCTATCTTTTTTTGGGATTACTGTAATTAAAGCACTAGAACAAGACTCAGGTAATTCATAAGATTCTCCAACTTGATGTAATACATCCCCAAACACTGTAGGTAAATCATCATAAAAACTTTTATAAAATTCAACTGAAAATCCATCATCACCAAGCGATTTACCGTTCAGCATTTCCAGCATAGCTATTTTAATTTTCCGAATCACTAAATGGTTCTTCTAACTCCTGTATATCTGGATCCTCTAATATCGGTAAATTCAACTGTGATAAAAAAAGATCAATCGATCCAGTTTCTTGTTTTCCTTCAGATGTATATAACTTTTTATAAAATGAACAAAATTCATCATTAATATCACGAGGTTTATAAGTAATAAGAGAATTCCATCTAACAGCATTAATAGACCTTGAAATCTGTTCTTTCTTCAATTGCCATGCCAATACCTTATGTAATTTCTCTCCCCATTCATATTACCATTGTTTAGTCCTATTAATCACACATTCAAATTGATAAGATTGCAAAGTATTATATTCCAATTTCAACCTAGATAATTCTATTTTCTGATCTTCTGTAGCATCTTTCTGAAATTCCTTTTCTAACTCATCAATCTGTTTCTCTAATTCAAGACTCTGATTTAATCGATTATTTTTTTTTTATTTTAGAAGTATAACTAATTATTTGTCCTCTCAAATAGGCTTTCATAGCATCCCATAATACAAACTTGTTTTGAACAGAATTATAATTTTCTTTTTAAAAAAAATCAATAAATTCCATTTTTAACAACATTGTATTAAACTTCCAACGATAGGCCACTTGAATTTTCTCAGAAGTTGCATATGTAAAATATAACAAAGAATGATCCGAAATCACCCTACTTTTATATTCTGCTTGTTGTAAGTGTGCCGATACTAAAAAGAAGTCAATCCTTGAAAACGATTCATGTCTAGATGAATAAAAGGAGAAATCTTTCTCTGTCGGATTAAGACATCTCCAAATATCTACTAAATTAAGATGTTTCATCAGTGCTTGAACCTGAACTGCCATCTTGGATTTCTTAACTTTCTTCGGAGATTTATCTAATAAAGGTTCCAAAACCCAATTAAAATCACCACAAACTAAAATATTATCATTAGCCTGACCCAAACATAAAAATGCATCTGAAATAAATATTTCATCATCTGCATTTGGGGCATAAATATTAAGTAAAGTCCAAAATCCACTAAAAATCTTACAATTCAATTTAAGAATATATCCTGCCTTTTCCTCCATTGATTGTAATTCAAAAGATAAATTTTTATGTATCAAAATTGCTACACCTTTAGCCCTAGAATTAAATGAAGAAGAATATACATGCCCAACCCAGTCCCTCTTTAATTTCATACTTTCCTTCACATTCAAATCTGTTTCTTGTAAAAAAGCAATATCAATTTTCATTTTCTTAATACACGTCAAGACTCGCTTACGCTTGATCGGACTGTTTAAACCTTGAACATTAAAAGTAGCAAACCTCAACTTTGACATACTTACTATTATTACTAAATACCAATAATATCTTTATATAAAAACTCAAGTCAACATATATAGGCCCTCCAATAGGAAAAAAAATCACAAATTAAAAATTAACTAAAAAAAAATAAAGAAAAAAAAAGAAAATCCCCCCCCAAAAAAACTACCAAAAGGTAGTAATCCTCTAAGCAAAAATTGGGTGTGGGTCACCCACCAGTGGCTGATGACTAGTAAAGAACTTACAGCAAATCTCTCCCTCCCCAGCCAAACAATGAATAACATCAAAATATCATAATATTTAAAAAAATAGAGTAAGAAAAAGAAAATTCTTCTTTTCATCCAAGAGATTCCAATCTCGAAGATCTCATTTCAGAAGAAGTTGGAATCTTTCCATTCCCATTTTTCCCATTTCTGCCATTTCTTCCGTTTCCAGAACAACCAGATTTTTCTTTAGGAGATAATGGTGGACTACATCTTTGTCCTCTTATATCTGGCAATAAATCAACAAAAATCATTGCTTCACGATCATTCTCAAAAAACCAAAATTGATAGTCTCTATAAAACACCTTCAACACTGCAGGGTAGTGAAAAGTAGACTTATAACCTTTACACCACAAAACTTCTTTAACTGGATTAAATCGACATTGACATTGAATGACCTCTTGACTCAAATCAGGATAAAAAAAAATCTCTGCTATTCTGAATCAATAACGGAGTTTGTCATCTCGCATTTTGCACTGCCAGTCGAAGTATTGCTTCTCTGTCCAAATAATTCAAATATCGAATTATTACGTCTCAGTGGTTGACCAGCTGAGGGTGTTCTTCTTAAAGCTCTATGGGCTCTTTCCAGTACCAAGTCTCCAGAAAAAAATTCTTGCCCTAATACTTGTGGGATCCAGTCTTTAAAGAAACGAAGAGGATCTTGTCCTTCTATACCTTCTGGCAAACGAAAAATTTTCACATTATTCCTTCTGCTTTGATTCTCCAAGTAGTCTATTTTCCTCTCTAGCTCCTTCTCGCATTCTTCCAATTCTATGACTGATTTTTCAACCTTCAACACTTTTTCTGTGTTAGAAGCCACTTGTTGTTTACAGTCCGAAAAAGCAGTCTGAAATTTTTTAAATTCTTCATAAGATGCATTCACACGTGCTTTAACTGTATTCATTTCTGAACTTATACTAGCATTCATTTGAACTATCTCATTCATTAGTGGCTGAATAACTGCATTTAGTTGCATACACTGTAGATCAGAAAAACTCAGCCCTGCTCTCTCTGACGTAGTGGCAGAACAAGGTAACTGCAGCTCCTGCTGCAACTCAACAGAAGGCATTTTAAAAGTTTTACTGTGGGTCTGGACTCCCAATGACGGCACCCCGACTTCCTCAGGGGGTCGCTGCTGGTCTCCCCCCGCATCTCATTGTTTTTTTCATGAAATCATGAAGGTTAGCGATTTCTTCAGGGTGAAATGCTTCCTGATGCATTTCCAACAATGAAGTCGTCTTCTTGCGTGCTCCCTCTGTTGAAATCGAAAGGCTTTCAAAATCGGGATCCACTTCTTGGTAACACGCACCTTCTTCCAGAGAACGGCTAATTCCAGCGCCATCCTTCACTTGGTGAGTAATAGACCTTTTTTTTTCAGCTTCCACAGGCAGTCTTTGAGGTTTAGACACTGAAGAGATTAAACCTGAAGCTGTATCAAGTCGTCTCGGCCCCAAATCTTCAGCACTTCGAAAATGTAACTTCTTCTGCACTTGAGGTTTAATCTTTTTACCATTAGTGGCCATAATAGTTCCCTGATACTTTAAACTAAAATTGAAAAAGTTTAAACTTGAAAACAAAGGGTTAAAATAGCGGGTACTTAAAAGTCAGGCCAGAGAGGTCAAGATTACACGTCTAGACTCTACGCCGTCTTGCCACGCCCCCCCAACCTGTCCCAAGTGCGACCCAGAATTTTCACATCAGCCCCCTGTGATAGTACAGATCTATCACCAATGTGGTGATAGATCTATCACCATAGTGTATATAGTTACTGTATCTAGACTGTGCTTACAGCGATTGGCTGAGAGCTAAGCCACACCTATTGTCTGGGCCTTAAAGGGTTGTGTCCCTAGCCAGGTCGGATCATTCCGGACTGGTCGGCCACCTGTGAAGAGCTCCGGTCTTTTGCTAATAAAAGCCTTGGTTTGGATCAACAAGTCTTTGGTTCTTTCGACGAGCTCTACATCCCCATATGAAGAAAGCAATTAATCTGAGTTCGATACCAGACTCCAAGACATGGTCAACTGAGATGGTTTTAATGACAGCATCATTATAAGTAGAACTACTATCTTACAGCTCCAATGACCCAGGTTCCCCCCACCCCCGACATCTGCTCCCATCTGTGTTGATTCTCCCTGTGAACAGGTAGGTTCCCCCCCAGATGCTCTGATTTCCTCCAGGTCTTCTGGTTTCTGCCAACATCTCAAAGGCACATCAGTTAGTAGGTAGATTGATCACTGTAAAATTCCCCTTAGGATACTGGTGAGTAGCAGAATCTGAGAGGAGTTGATAGGAAGGTGAGGAGAATAACATGGATTTAATGTTGGGATAGTGCAAATGAGAGTTAGACAGTTCAGTGGGATGAGAAACCTATGCCTTTACTTTGCAACTCAGTGACTCAAATTCAAATTATAAATCAGTCAGATTTCTTTCATTTTTGTCTACTTAGTTACACCTAATCTAACCAATAATTTGCAGTTAATTCTCCTCCCACAACGATCATACAAACTCAATTCTAAATTCTAACTTCCCAAAAATCGATTGGCTTTTGTGACAATAATTCAGAAAGTATGAATACAGTTAGAAGTCAAATAATACTGTTCAATTATAATGTTGTTTAAAAATCAAGAGGGCTAAAAATCAAAACAACTCTTTGGAAAAATGACAAAAACCGTTAACACCAATTAGAAAAGGCTGTGCAGCCAAGAATGTAAGTGGATTCAGAACATAGACAGCTCGATAAGTTGTGCTGGTTTTGGTTGATATTCTGGTTTATCCAATCACAGTCATCCTACACTACCACCTGTACATATGTACATATACACATTGGTGATAGAATCTGTGCTATCACATTCACCCCTTCTTTGAGAACCGACCCCAGGGTGAATGGAGGTTAGGGGCTGTACTGGTCAGGGGGCCTGACCATCAAGCGTGACTGCCGTGGCGCCGGGATTGGGGTCGCCGGAGTTGTGTCGCCGGCAGGCCCATAGGGTGCAGCCGCTGCTTCACTCAATTCCCCAACGGTGTTGTCGACAGTCTGACCTGAGCTGGTGGGGTGTTGCTGGTCCCTCTATTCATTCACATGACCTGGGGGAGAAAGAATAGTGGGAGGTTGGGTTAAAGGCACTGCTGCGCCTGATCCGGCTTGGGCTGGGTCCCTTACCGAGACTGTGTCCTCCCGTCTGTCCGGGCACTCAACATAGGTATAATGCGGGTTCGCATGGAGCAGAGTCACTCAGTCAACCAAGGGATCGTTCTTAAAGTACCGGACGTGGCGTCATAAAAGGACTGGACCGGGAACCGTGAGCCATGCTGGTATGGTCGTAACTGACTCGGATTTCCTCGGGAAAGAGAACATCCTTTCATGGGGGTGGCATTGGTCGCAGTGTATAGGAGGGTGCGGATGGAGTGTAGGGTACTAGTGAGTACATCCTGCCAGCGAGAGGTGGGGAGACCTTTGGACCGGAGGGCAAGCATAACTGCTTTCCAGACGGTGGCATTCTCTCTTTCGACTTGCCCATTACTGCATGAGTTATAGCTGGTGGTCCTGCTTGAAGCAATATCATGCTCAAGAAGGTACTGCCGCAGGTCTGCGCTCATAAACGAGGACCCCCCGTCACTGTGGATGTAACTGGGGTATCCGAAGATGGAGAAGATGCAGTGCAGGGCCTCTATAACTGAGGAGGCAGTCATGTCCGAACAGGGCACAGCGAATGGGAAGCGGGAGTACTTGTTGATGGCCATAAGGATGTATGTGTAACGGTTGGTCGACGGTAGGGGCACCTTGAAGTCTACGCTGAGACGCTCAAAGGGGCGGGTGGCTTTAATGATGTGGGTGTTCTCCAGACGGAAGTAGGGCTTGCACTCAGCGCATACTAGGCAGACTCGGGTCATGGGCAGGGTCAACCATGTAGGGCAGGTTACGAGCTTTGACAAAGTGCGCAAACCTAGTGACCCCTGAATGACAGAGCTTCTCATGGAGTTTCTGCAGCCTGTCCAGTTGCATGTTGGCGCAAGTCCCCCTGGAGAGCATATCTGGCGGGTCGTTGAGTTTACCTGGTCGATACAGTATGTAATAATTAAAGGTGGAGAGCTCAATTCTCCACCTGGCGATTTTTTCATTCTTGATCTTACCTCGCTGCGTATTGCTAAACATAAAGGAGACCACCCATTGATCGGTCAGCAGCGTAAAGCGGCTGCCAGTGAGGTAGTGTCTCCAACGATGAACTGCTTCGACTTTGGCCTGAGCCTCCTTCTCAACAGAGGAGTGTCGGCTCTCAGGACCCTGGAGGGTTCTGGAGAAGAAGGCTACCGGCCGGCCGGCCTGGTTCAAAGTGGCTGCCAGTGCAAAGTCAGACACATGGCTTTCGATATGGAACGGAATGGACTCATCGATGGTGTGCAGCGTTGTCCGATTTGATGCAGTCGAAGGCCGCTCTAGCTTCGGTTGACAGGGGGAAGGAAGTGGTCTTGATGAGTGGCCATGCCTTGTCGGCATAGTGTGGAACCCATTGGGCATAGTAAGAGAAAAAGCCCAGGCAGGGTCTGAGTGCTTTCTGGGTATGGGGGGAGGGGGCAAGTCCATGAGAGGATGCATGCGATCAGGGTCCAGCATGACCACCCCGTTCTCCACTACACAACCCAGAATTGCGAGCCGAGTGGTCCGGAAGACACACTTGTCGAAATTGTAGGTCAAGTTCAGCTGAGTTGCAGTCTGAAAAAATTTCTCAAGGTTGGCATCATGATCCTAGAAACATAGAAACATAGAAGATAGGAGCAGGAGTAGGTCATTCAGCCCTTCGAGCCTGCTCCGCCATTCAACGAGATCATGGCTGATCTTAAAGTTCAGTACCCCGTCCCTGCCTTCTCTCCGTAACCCCTAATTCCCTTATACTGAAGAAATATATCTAATTCCCTCTTAAATATATTCAATGAACCTGCCTCTACTGCTCTCTGTGGCAATAAATTCCACAGATTCACCACCCTCTGGGTAAAGAAATTCCTCCTCATCTCGGTTCTAAATGGTTTGCCTATTATCCTCGAACCATGGCCCCGGGTTCTGGACTTCCCCACCATTGGAAACATCCCCTCCGCATCCATTCTGTCCAGTCCTGCCAGAATTTTATATGTCTCTATGAGATCCCCTCTCAATCTTGTAAACTCCAGCGAGTACAATCCCAATTTGTGCAATCTTTCCTCATAAGTTACTCCTGCCATTCCAGGTATCAGCCTGGTGAATCGCCTCTGCACTCCCTCCATTGCAAGAACATCCTTCCTCAGATAAGGCGACCAAAATTGCACACAATACTCCAGGTGTGGTCTCACCAAGGCTCTGAACAGCTGCAGTAAGGTATCCTTATTCCTATACTCAAACCCTCTTGATATGAAGGCCAACATACCCTTTGCCTTTTTAACTGCCTGCTGTACCTGCATGCTCGCCATCAGTGACTGGTGCACAAGAACCCCTAGGTCTCTCTTCACTTCCCCATCTCCCAATCTATTGCCATTCAAATAGTAATCTGCTCTCTGGTTTGTATTAGCAAAGTGGATAACCTTACATTTATCCACATTGTAGTGCATTTGCCATGTATCTGCCCAGTTCCCCAATTTATCCAAATCACACTGGAGTTTCCTGACCCCCTCTTCAGTGCACACAACCCTTCCTAGCTTAGTGGTGTCTGCAAATTTGGAGATATTACATCCAATCCCCTCATCTAGATCATTAATGTAAATGGTGAACAGCTGGGGTCCCAGTACAGATCCCTGTGGCATCCCACTGGTCACCGCCTGCCACTCAGAAAATGAGCCATTTATCCCAACTCTCTGTCTTCTACCTGCCAGCCAGTTCTCAATCCACATCAATACTTTGCCCCCAATCCCATGAGCCTTGATTTTGCATGCCAGTCATTTATGTGGGACCTTATTGAAGGCCTTTTGGAAATCCAGGTACACCACATCCACTGGCTCTCCCCCATCAATTTTACCTGTCACCATCTCAAAGAATTTCAATAGATTTGTCAAGCACGATTTACCTTTTGTAAATCCATGTTGACTCTATCCAATCCCTTCTCTGCTAGTCATATGCTCCGCTATTACATCCTTAATAATGGATTCCATCATTTTGCCCAATACTGATTATAGGCTCACCGGCCTATAATTCCCCGCTTTTTCTCTACCCCCCTTTTTAAATAGTGGGGTAACATTAGCTACCCTCCAATCCATGGGTACTGATCCTGAGTCTATCAAGTTCTGGAAAATAATTCTTAAAGCATCTGCTATCTGAATGTCCACTTCTTTAAGTACCTAGGATGTTGATTATCAGGCCCTTCGGATTTATCGGCCTTCCATCCCTTCAATTTCCCCAAGACCATGTCCTTAGAGATACTGATTTCTTTCAGCTCCTCCCTTGCATTAGTCTCTATGTTTCCCAACATCCTTGGGAGGTTATTTGTATCCTCTCTTGTGAAGACAGAACTAAAGTAAGAATTTAATTGGTCTGCCATTTCCTTATTCCCCATTATATATTCCCCTGATTCTGACTGCAAGGGACCTACTCTGTATTTCACCAATCTTTTCCTCTTGACATATCTATAAAAGCTTTTGCTGTTGGTCTTTATGTTTGCTGCAAGCTTACTTTCTTAATTTATTTTTGCTCTCTTGATTAATCCCTTTGTCCTCCTTTGCTGCATCTTGAACTGTTCCCAGTCTTCGGATTTGGTACTTTTTTTGGCCAATTGATATGCTCTCTCTTTGGAACTAATGTCTCTCTAATTTCCCTTGTTATCCATGGTTGAGTCATCTTTTTTGGTTTATTTTTATGCCAAACCGGTATAAGCGATTTCTGCAATTCTTCCATGAGATCTTTGAATGCTTTCCATTTTCTATCCACCGTCAACCCTCCCCATAAACACCACCCAATCAATCTTACTCAACTCCCGTCTCATACCATCAAAATTCCCTTTATTTAAATTCAGGACCTTCGTCTCGGTTTTCATTTCTTCACTCTCCATGTCGAGTGAGAATTCGATCATATGTCATCGCTCCTACCCAAAGGGCCTCGCACAACAAGATTGCTGATTAGCCCCTTTTCATTACATAATACCCAGTCTAAAATGGCCTGCTCCTGAGTTGGTTCCTCGACATATTGGTCTAGATAACCGTCCTGTAAACATTCAAGGAATTCCTCTGTGTCATGGCCGCAGGTGGTGACATTGTCCAGATACAGGAAAGTAGCAGTCAGCCCATTCTGGTCCACCATCCAGTCCATTTACCGCTGGAAGACTGCGACGCCATTTGTGACCCCAAAGGGTGCCCTGAGGAATTGATACAGCCGCCCATTCGCTTCAAAGGCTGTGAAAGGTCAGTCTTCTCAGCAGATCCGGAGCTGATGATAGGCTGAATGTAAGTCAGTGGTGGAAAATACATGGTATTGTGTGATCTGATTCACCACATCTGTGATCCGTGGAAGGGGGTACGCATCCAGGAGCATGAAGCGGTTGATCGTCTGGCTGTAGTCAACCACCATCCACTGCTTCTCCCCGTTTTTAACAACCACTACCTGGGCCCTCCATGGACTCAAGTTAGGTTCGATAATGCCCTCATCCAGCAGTCTGCACACCTCGCTTGTGATAAATTTCCTGTGTTCATAACTATATTGCCGGCATTTGGTGGCCACAAGCTTCCAGCCAGGGGTGAGATTTGTGAAAAGCGCTGGCAGGGCAACTTGGAGGGTGGAGAGACTACAGGTGAGGCCCCAGGGCCCGGGTTGGGCAGCTTGGGCTGCCTCTGACAGGAGGTTTCCGGGGTGGAGTGGTTACAGACAGAGAGTGGAGCGTGAGGCCCCCCAAAGTGCAGGGAAATGGTTTGAAACTGGTACTTAAAATCCAGTCCCAGCAGAGCAGGGGCGCACAATTGGGGAAGGACTAATAGTTTGAAGTCTGTGAACGTGATGCCCTGGACTTTCAGAGTTGCCACGCAGTACTCCTTTACCCCAGTCAAGAGCGATCTGGTCGCCGATGAAATTCTCTGTGCAGTGGGGAGAATAGCCAGTCCGCAACGGTGGGCCAAGTCTGGGCAGATAAAACTGTCAGTTGACCCCGAGTCAAATAAGCAATTGGTATAGTGTCCATGCATTTTAATCAGTTCCATTGTTTTTGTGAGAGTTTGGGGGAAGTTCTGGTCAAGGGTTATTGATGCAGAGACTTGTAATGTAGACAGAGGAGTCCTGCATGATGACATCATGCAAACAGTTGGGCCTGAAAAAAAAGTGTCGGGGAGTTGGTGTTGCTGCCTGCAGCCAAAGGCAAGTGTTGGGGGTCGCTGCTTGCCATCAGCAGTGGGGCGGTCAGCGGTGGCGCGGTCAGCGGTGGGGCGGTCAGCAGTGGGACTGTCAGTGGTGGCAAGTCCCTGATCGGCAGCATCGGGTCCCCGGTCGGCAGAGTCGGTGGGTAACAGGTTGGCAGCATCGGTGTGTCCCTGGTCCGCAGCGGTGGGTCCCTGGTCAGCAGTGGCGGCGGCAGGTCCCTGGTCGGCAGCAGCGGCGGCGGGCGTAGAGGTCAGGGCTGGGGCCTGGTCAGACGTTGCTTCGTGAGGTAGGGTGAACGTCATTGCGGCAAGGGTGGGTTGTACCTTCCGCGCTCGGTGTCTGCCCCATGACGTCAGGCACTGCCACGCGGTGGAGTCCTTGCTCTCATTGGATGAGAGCTCTGAGAAAGAAGTGCTTGAAATGCAGAGTGGCGATTTGGCTTCCATGAGGCAGTGAGTTTGACGGTGGCCATTTTGGAGTGAGAGACTACAGCAAAGTGGCCGTTTTTAAGGCACTTCTGGCACCTGGCTTTTCTCGCCGGGCACTGGGACCTGCTGTGCTTGTTCCTCCCACAGAAATAACACTTTGGGGTTGCATCGGGCAGCGTAGCAACAGTAGTAGGGTAGAGGGAGGGCATCCTACTCACATCAGAGTGTGGGGTCCAGCCCCGAGAGTACACGTTCATACTTAAGACCGCAGCCTCCATTGTCTCTGTGATCCAGATCATGTCCTCTAGGTTTTCTCCCTCGTGCTCCAGCAGGCGCTGCCTCACCTCATTCATTCGAACCCTGGCCACATAGGCATCCCAAACGAGATCATCTGTGGTCTCCACAGCAGTTCTGTCTGTGCAGGCACAGTCCCTGCCCATTGCCCTTAGTGTCTGAATATAAGCTTTACAGGACTCACTGGCCTGTTGCCTCCTTGTAACAAGTTTGTACCGAGCATAGACCCTGTTCACTGGTCGCTCATAGAGCCCTTTCAGCACCTTCATGGCTGCAGCATAAGTGGTCGCATCCTGGACACTCTGGTAGACTCTTGGGGACACCATAGTCATCAATATTAGTAGTCGATGGTTGTCCTCTATCGCGGCAGGATCAGAGAGCTGTAAGTATGTTTCGAAGCATCTCACCCAGTGCTTAAAGTAATTCGAGGCTGTAACTGACTGTGGGTGTTCCAGCCGTAGCATACGTTCCATCCCTTCAAAATTTTTTAGTGAATAAAATTGTAGTGCGCGTCGAAAGAACCAAAGGCTTGTTGATCCAAACCAAGGTTTTTATTAACTAAAAGACTGGATCATATCACACGTAGGTCGACCAGTCCAGAATGACCTGGTCTGGCTAGGAGCAATCCTTTAAGACCTGCCAGTAGGTGTGGCTACACTCTCAGCCAATCACAGTCATCCTACACTACCACCTGTACATATGTACATATGCACATTGGTGATAGAATCTGTACTATCACAGCTTCCACATAGATCTCAATGATGCAGCTAACAGCTGAAAATCATACTGGCAATAATAATAACAATACTGTATGTAGTGCTAACGATCAACCACATTAGACAGAGAGTTGTGATTAATAGTCTTTAATCACCTTAAGGTATCAGCACATCTCACATGTTGCTGGCCTAATTCCAAGGCAGGTAGTGAGGGAGGACTTTGGGTGTAACAGCCTTTATAGGGATTTCTGAGAGGGAGGAGTCACAGGTTCAGGGGTGCAGGCCATCTCATACAATACATACATACATACATACATACATAGAGTGGTTGCACCTCACTGTAGAGATGCGTACACTTAGAGTAAAAACTATACTAGCACTCATAATATTAGTGAACAGACCATCACTGTACTTAAGCAGTTAAACAGGAAAGTCTGCAGATGCTAGGATTAGAGTGCAACACAGAAAAGTGCCGGTGAAACTCAACAGGTCTCACAGCATCTCTCGGAAGTAAAGGGTAACCAATGTTTTAGGCCTGATGCCATTTCAGCCCTGAAAAGTTGGTTACCCTTTACTTCCTATAGATGAAGCATGACCCGCTGAGTTTCTGCAGAAATTTTGTGTATTACACTGAACTCAAGTAAGTTTCTTCATCCCCGATCATTCAGGAGGCATCTCGCATCATGCAGGTCTGTATCGTATACCTTGTCAATAATGTGTGTTTCAGTTCCATTAAGTGGTTTTGAGTGTCACACACAATAAAACAGAAAATTTAAATACTCAACATACTCACCACTTCAATCAATTACTAAGGAATATTGCTTAACTTAACAGCACTAATGGAGCAGCTGTTAATCAACAGCATACAAAACTCAAGAAATTTACAAATGAGCATTAAATGTCAGAAAGAATGTGCAAATGAAATTGTGTAGGCATTTCTATTATAAGGATATTGTTGGAAATTTTCTTTCAATGTTTCATTTTTTTCTTCCTTGGTTTTTCATGTACTCTCTCTCCAAAGCAAAGTGAAGGAATCACTAGAGAAACTTGATTTGTTCTCTTTGCTGTGGCAGTCAGTTCAGATTACAAAGTTCAGAAAAGGGTAAGGCAATTTGTCCGATTGGTTTCCAGATTGCTGGCATGCTGTCATTGGGAGTATTTCTAACTGTCTGATGGACAAAACTGAATCTGTGATTGCTTCCCATTTCCTCAATTGAACATTTAGGCCAAAACTGAATAGATAACTAATGAACTGTTAGCAATAAGGACATAACTTGCTGGATATGCCAGCCAGCTAGGTGGGATCCGTTGGAAGATAACCAGAGTTAATATTTTACGACACTGGCCTTCCACCAGATAAAGATGTTGGGTTTATTTTTTAGACAACGATGATTCCTTGGCCAAATAGAAATATAATGTTCTAAAAATGTTTCATGATTCAACATTAAGCTCAAGACAAGTTTATTATCATCTCATTACACAAGTGCAACCCAACCAAACCGTTCTTTCATCCTTGGTCCAAAATGTGCTGCCACACAACCAGACACAACATACATACAGGCAAGCAAAATATATGCAGGACAAGTATACATAGATCAAATTAAAAAATAAATATTGTTCAGTAAATACTAAAGTCTGTATGAGATTATACAGTTGGGAGAAGAGGGACACAAGTTTGCAAAGATTCTGCAGGCCTGGTGTAAGAGAGGAATGAACCATCCACTGGAAAATACTGAAAATCCCATGGATGTTTGGAGGGTCAGAGTTGCCTACATAAACTGAGGTAAAGGTATGGCATCCAAATGACTGGTAAAGTTATTCTCAATGGATCAATTAGAATCTGCAACTGGTTCATCCTGCTGAAGTAGTTTGGAGATGAAAAATATTTTTTGCCCCTTGGAGCAGATTCTTTGATCAGAATCGTCATCTGGAGGACAAGTGTCCGAGATCCATATTGATCATGAAGCAGTTTGGGCTTACCGATGTAAATATGCAGGGTGCATTGAAAGTCTGGCATTTCGCTTACCTTGAAAAGTATCCTTCTCTTTTCCTGTAGTTCCTTCCAGATCACCAGAAGACAGACATGGATGGTGACTGTTTCCAGTGTGGGTCTGTGAGCCCTGGAACTTGAGTGCAAGAGAGTGAGAAAGTGTGAGAGAAACAACAAATCAGAGGAAGAAAGAAAGATAAAAGCTCTATTTGCTTGAAGCACCTGAGCACTTCTCAGTTACCTGAGAAACATTTCCAATACGTGTCCTTCATTACCCGCCTACCAAAGAGGCAATTGTGTCATATATAGCACAACTTTTAAAGAATCTAAACACTACTCACATTAGAAGAAAGCATTAATAACTTAAAAGATGAAGCACAAGACAACAGTCTATTTCTATACACAGTATATGCCCACCTCACTGACAAAAGGCAAAGGAGGAAAAACCCAACACCCAACCCCAACCAACCAATTTTCCCCTGCAACCGCTGCAACCATGTCTGCCTGTCCCGCATCGGACTTGTCAGCCACAAACGAGCCTGCAGCTGGCGTGGACATTTACCCCCTCCATAAATCTTCGTCCGCGAAGCCAAGCCAAAGAAAAGAATATGCAGACTGACAATGAAATCTTGTAATAAGTCATGAATGGAGAATTCTACACAATATTATAACTACTCCAATGGATACAATTACTTTATAAAGCATCTGTGCTTCAAGAAAATGTATTGCAAAGGACCAGGGTTTCAGGTAACACCCTTGACATTCCATAGAGTTGTAGCTAATATAGCTCAAATGTACCATTTGACAAGAAGCACTGATCTACTCTGAGTAAAGAACACACTGAATTTTGTATGATCTGATTGTGTTTTAATGGACACGCTGCATTGAGAAGCTAAGGATCTCATGTCACCGTTAATTTCAATGGATACACTCTGCAACCAGCATTAACTTACAAAAAAATGGTTCACACGATCAGAAATTGATTGCGGAAGCATGTGTTAATCAATGTGATACTTTGTGCAGGAGCTGCCTTAACATTGTTTAAGACTGCAGAGAATTTTCACACAGCCACACACGTGATGATAAATCGAGAGAAGCAGGAGGGACTCAACAGGTCAGGCAGCATCTTTGGAAGGAAAAGGATGGTCATATTAGACTAGGCACAGAAAGAAAGAATGAAGAGTTAGGGCGGGCAAATAAGTCATATGTTGCTAGACAAAGTGAAAGTGGGAGAGGTGGTATGGGGAGGTAGGGAGAGGGGAGATCACTGGAAAGGTGTGGTGGGGGTGGTTGAGCAAAATACAAATACAAGAATGGACGAGGAAAATGGGAACAGCTAGAATTAGTGGAACCAAATTAGGAAATGGTGACCCTAAGTTGGAAAATTCAATGTTAATGTCATTGGCTTGTAGACTCCCCAGGCGGAACATCACACGGTGTTCCTCTAGTTTGTTCTTGGTCTCACTCTGGCAAAGGATGGGCCAAGGACAGGCATGGTTTGTGTATGGGAAGAGGAATTAAAATGGCCAGTAACTGGGAGTTCTCCCATGTAGGTCAGTGGAAGAACGTTATTTAAAAACTCAGTGCATCAATGGGCATTAAACATACTGTAGCTTTACACTATATTTTCTTTTTCTGAGTGGCTGGTTTTGAGAAGTTGGGAGTGGTCCAGGGGTAAAAACAAAAATGCCATTCTAAGGGAAGACTCAGCTAGAAGTTTTGACAAACACAGCTGTGGGTGTGATGTGCCTGAAACAACACAATTGGTTCATACTTGTTATGCACAGAATTAAATAAAAATTCACACATTTTATTTCTCAGATTTTATTCTTTGATATTTTACACACATGATTTTCTAGATATTCAAATGCAAGTTTTAAGTCTGAAATATCATCTTCAATCCTCCCATATACAGTAGAAGTCCGATAATCCGGATTTTCAGAGTTTCTGGATTCTTGGGCAGTACTTTTAAAATTCAAATTTAAGGAGGAATGAAGCTGCATTTGCTGGTAGGTGGAACACTTGCAGCATCTACTGCATCTCCTTCACAGCTTGATGCTTCTTTTGCTTTCTTTCAGTACTTTCATATATCACCTTGTTTACAATTTTGTACCTTCTTTGTGATAAGATCATTCTGTACCATGTGCACATACATGATGTCTTGAAGACTAAAGCTATGGTTCTATTCCACAAATGTAATAGCTGTTTCCATGGATTTTTCTGCAGTAACCTTTTTTTAATATTGCAAAATGTAGACTTTCTGATGTTTCCATTAGAACAGAATAGCTCACTCCACATTCTAGTTTCTTAATTATTTCAAGCTTTTCACTTAATTTCAAAGTGTTCTCCTTTCTCTTCATAATGTGATTATCTACTATGGGAAGGATTATTATGGGTTTGTAAATACAAATGCTATATATCTGTGCATCTGTAGTAATTTCACATGCACACTCTCCCACAAAAGCCAGCTAAATATAAAAAGTTTGAGAGTTTTCAAAAAGTCCGGATTCTCGGGTGGTCCAGATTTCTGATAGCCCGATTTTTGGACGTTCTACTGTACGTGTGTTTGGTAGGTAATTTAACACTATATTGCAATGACCATGCTGCACCAGGAATTCTCAAGATTTCAGGCAAACTCTAACTTGGACCTTGAACATCTACTCACCAGAGCTCCTGGCGCTTCGACTGTGAACTCCAGCATTGACCCAGTCTACCTATCTGCAGGAGATCCCGACACTGATGCCATTGACTCTCACCTGAGCTCCGGCCACCCTCAGGCCGAAGCTTCTCGGAAGCCTGAGGTCCCCGCTCTGATCTCAGCCTAGTAGCATCAACATGATACTTGTACAGTATCAGTGGGTAAAACAACAACAAAGAAGGGAAGATTTTTCAAGCATGAAATAAAGTTTAATTCTTATCTCGAGTACATGAGCGCTCTGTTGAATTCAAAATGGCGCTAACAGCGCATTAGAATCCCACTTGAGCATGGCAGGTAAAAAAAAATTCAATTTTTTTTATCTTGTAACATTATGTCGCCGCGAAAGTTTTTCGTGGATAACTGGCAATTTCAGTTTATTGGCTTTTGGATAATCAGAAACTTACTGTATCAGATAGGAAAAATTTTAAGTGATTTCACCCAAAATCCATAAAATATGCCCAAAAGTGTTCAGGAAGCAAAATCTTTGTTGTCCAGTGTGATCGGGGGGTTTTGCTTAAAAATATGTTGACCTATTGAGTGAAACAGTGGGGTATGATGTTTAATAGTTAAACATGCTAAATAAAATAAAAATGACTGAATAAAAGCCAAAGTTTCCAAACTAAAGTTTTTTTCGAAGTCATCAATCCTTGAAAGTTTTTGTATCCTTGGAATGATGAAATGATGGAAAGCACTTTTAAAGTTGAAGATCGTATAAGGGTATATCTTTGATAACAAATGCTCAGACCATTCCAGCAAGAAGATAAACGAGTGTAAAATCACCATTAGATCAAAGAACACGTCCATATCTTCTGTTATCAGACTACCATACTAGTAAAATAATATTGCCTTTCCTTAGTTGCACTCAGTGCTGCATTTTTAATTGCTGTACTGTGTTTGAGTTGGCTAGCTCAACTGCTTGCACAATGAACTTTCTCACTGTACCTTGGAACACCTGGCAATAAATCTGAATGTGAAATAATGCAGCTAACCAAAAAGCAATGCTTGTTTTAGCCCATTTATTTTGATACTCTTTTATCCCAGGACTTTCCTCTCTCTCTCTGTACTGTATGTGTGTGTGTGCGCACGCGTGTGTGTGCGTGTGTTTATAGATGGGATAGTGCCCCTGTATTACCTCCAGTCTGTTAGCCTGTATTCTGATCTCTTCCCCTTCTTCCCTTCCCCCTCCACACAACTTTATACTCAGGCATTTTTCTTGATTCTTGATGAAGGGCTCAGGCCTGAAATATTGCTTACCTCTTACTTCCTATAAATGCTGTGTGACCTGCCAGGTTTCTCCAGCACTTCTGTGTTTTACAGTTTTGCTCATTTGAAAACAACCGCTGACGTGCACAGTCGACTCATGACACAAGAGGGCACCAAACAACAATAATGCGATACGACCATCAAAGAGCATGAAGACTGTCCCACATTTCAAGAATGCAGCTGCCGATTGGAGCAACAATTCTCTGCCATTCATCCATAACCTTTACATTTTAAATCTCTAAAGCATAGGGAGGAGCTGTTGTCTGCCAGTGACTATAAATGCACTGAACCATCAGGTAGCAGTTTGAGGGAATGGAACAGATGGGAACTCTCTGTTCTGGTAATCTAGCAACAATAGGTCTTGCTGTGGCTTGACAGGAATCAATAACAATTCACCAAAGTTATGAAGAATGATGTGTCAACTTCAAGCTTCTGCGCTCTGATTTAGTGGCACTTTTCCCACAATACTGGCGTGGAAATTCATTCCTTTTAAAAGCTTTGCTTCTGACAATTCAACTCAACCATTGTCGAGATGAATGCCACTTGCTCTATATTCTTCTTGCAACTGCCGTTAATGAATGGAACAGAGACTCTGAATGGAAGCAGCATTCCGAGCAACATGAGCGGCACGGGCTTCTGCGAGCAGGTTCCGATTAAAGCTGAACTGTTTTTCACTCTGGGAATCATTAGCTTCCTGGAAAATGTCTTGGTCATCCTAGCAGTCCTTAAGAACAAAAACCTCCACTCTCCCATGTATTTTTTTCTCTGTAGTTTAGCAGTGGCAGACATGCTGGTAAGTGTATCTAATGCCCTGGAGACGATCGTGATGGCATTTTTAAAAAACGGCTACTTAGTGGCAAATGACCGGTTTATTCAGCAAATGGACAACGTTTTTGATTCAATGATCTGCATTTCTTTAGTGGCATCAGTGTGCAATCTGTTGGTTATTGCCATTGACAGGTATATCACTATCTTCTATGCTTTGCGCTACCACAGTATCATGACAGTAAAGCGGGCTTTAATTTTGATCATAGTTATCTGGATTACTTGTATTTTCTGTGGCATCATCTTCATAATATATTCAGACAATCAAACCGTTATCATTTGTCTTATCACTATGTTCTTCACTATGCTTTTCCTCATGACTACTCTTTATGTCCACATGTTCATGCTGGCTCGTCTACACATTAAACGAATTGCCACCCTCCCAGTCACCGGTGTGGTCCGTCAGAAGACGTGCATGAAAGGGGCCATTACCATCACTATCCTGCTTGGGATATTTGTCATCTGTTGGGCTCCTTTTTTCCTTCACCTCATCATGATTATATCATGCCCAAAAAACCCATACTGCATCTGTTATACATCGCATTTTAACACGTACCTGATTCTCATCATGTGCAATTCAGTCATTGACCCGATCATTTACGCCTTTCGAAGCCAAGAGATGCGCAAGACATTCAAAGAGATCATTTGCTGCTATTGTATGAATCTCAACTTTTGCTGTAAGTTGTAACTTTGTCTGGTACAAAATACTGTGAGGATCAACGGTCCATTTGCTCCGAAGAGATACTTGAGCGATGTTTGAGACAACAACCAACATGAGAGTGAACAAAGGAGATGTGGGCAGAAAGCATGTGGACAAAACATTGGATGATGGAAACCCAGAACTACAGAAAATGTAAAAGGCCAAAAGTACTTAATCTCTTGCGATTCGTCTTGCAGGCTATCTACTTGTGTTACAAAAATGCAAAGTGGTGGGTGATGATCAATATATAATCACCAATAATTATGAATGTAGATATATGCCAGAATGACCCTTAGGTTTCTTTAATAGACAATAGCTTAATATGTTTGACATTCTAATACTTGCAGCTGGCTGCTGAAGACATTGCACTGTTTGATGGTAAGAATGATGTACAAACATGTATTGCACTAACTTGTGAATATTTCAAGCCATTTCTAATTTAATATTCAGTCCTGCTTCATCTTTTGGCATTCTACTAATTGCTACTACTTGATATCAATGTTCAAGCAAGCTGATCAAGTAGCACAAGACTGCAATTTTCTCTGTGATTAGTTGCTTAATTTTCTGCTTTGTTACACTTTGTATAATTTATCTCAGATCTTTGAAAGCAGAGACTATGTCTGTGGTTGGCAGTGAGTTGCACACCAAGTCTTAGAATTACCTATTTTATATTCAGTCAAGTATGTAGCCAATGTGATTGTCAACTTGGACTCCTGAGCCATTCATGTGTATATAAACCAATTATGATCCATGGGAGGATCTCAAGCAGTGCCAGTGGGAGAAAAAGATTGGTCAACATTTCAACACGAAACTCTTCACAAAGACGTGTAAACAACCATAAAGGTCTTTGATGATGCTTAACCATTTTCGATTGATCCCTTAGATGAAACATATTGTTGGTCTCAAGGTTCTGAGCTTCATATGATTTCCTGCAAATTTCCCAGAAGCACTTTTGAAATTACAACCAGACTTTAATGCACAATGAGAAACAGAACCTCTCATCTTGAACTTCATCAGAAAAATAGGCTTAGTTCAATTACAGTATTTGTTTACTGTATTATTGCATTAACTGCATGTTTATGGAATATGTAATAGGTATATTAGAACCTCAGAACTTTACAGTGCATTTTTTCCAACAATGTTAAGCATAATTTGCATGAACATTGAGCTGTTGAAACTATTTTATCATACGTAAAGATTAAATATATTGTGTATCTTCAGCATTGCTGTTGAGTTGTGCACGTCTTATTTGTGGAACTACAATAGAAGAATTCAGAGCAGAACTCGACAGAATACATATATTTTTGAGTCTTGTTTTTGGTGACCCTACATCGGATACTGTTGCCAAATTAGACCGAGACATTTGTCAAGCAATTTTGAATACACGATTGAAGCTACATTGTGTGTCATGGCAATGCTTCAAATATATGAAATATGAATCACTAAGATTATATTTGTATACAAAAAAAATGTACGGAAATCTTGGAAATACATTTGGCTGTTTAATTGATGTCCTTTTAATTTGTTATTTAGTACCAAGTTAATTTCTAACCTCATATCAATTTAATAAAGACTACAAAGTAAGATTTTTTTAAAAAGAAAACTAATACCTTTCCTCTTTGGTACTGCACATCACCTCTGTCTGACCCAATTTTCTCCCTCTTTTGGCAGAAATTGATGATGCAATTTTTTTAAAATATGTTTTTAAGGCACAATTAATACCTCAATCAAACAATCAGCTTTTTTTTTATGTAACCTAAATGACACCAGGCTGATCCTGATTATGGAACAATTTTTATTGTTAAGTGGCTCAATCATGTTCTCAGCCTAAGTTCAGACCATCAGGGAAAGAGGGTGTCCTGCCACTAAACTGAAAAATCTGAGGGCAATGTATGAAATTCTCTCGCCATGGGGCTCAGTTGGGCATCAGAGATCTCATCCACAACCTTAGTCATGGGCATGCTCATTGTAGAATAAGATGCCAAAGGAAACTGTGATGTGGTTAAGAATGGGGAGGGGGTGGTTTTAATATTTGAAATTATTCCTAAGTCGGCTTCATTCATGTGGATAATAATACCTTTGGTATTGTATTTTAATCAGCCTTCAGTTACTGTAAAATTGTTCTCTATCATATATTATAATTTAATGAAATTGTCTCTTTACTGTCCCAGTTAAATCCAAAAATAATAACCATGTGATTAAATTTTAGATTTTATTTATCTTTATTTTTGGTTAAAAGTTTGATCAGGATGTATAAACTAGATAGGATAGTCTGTGTCTCAGTATTACAGAAATGTGTATTTACATACTGTATACGAAACCTTGATGGCATACCATGTTTCCAAAATATTATGTGTACCCTTCATGTTTTATGCCAATCAATTCCACTTTGCAGAATGTAACTGTAAACTGCTGTTTAACTGCAAACTTCAATGCTAAAGACTGAGCCCTCGGTGTTAAGAATTCATTCGTGTTTTCTGTGCTGTGCAATAATGTCTGCTCTATTCCAAGCAGCTTTGCCCAATTCTGAAATATGAACCTTATATCAATAAAGAGGTTATTCTAACTTACCCTGTTTCGCTTTTTCTCTTTCTGAATGATAAAACATATTACAGTGGATTCTACATTTGTAACTCATATGCATTTTTATTTGGTTTAGTCTTTTAAAACAAATTTGTGCCTGAACAATAATAAAATAGATGCCAATTTAAATAAACCATATATTAAATTGAGAATGATAAACAGCCTGTCACAGACATTGCTCTATAAATTTATTCCATTTTTTTTCTTAGTAATAGGTGTTGCTTTGGAGGTAAAATAGTTCAGGAGGCAGTCATTTGAAATACAGTAGATACACGAGCCTGCAGCTGACGTGGACTTTTTACACCCTCCATAAATCTTCGTCCGCGAAGCCAAGCCAAAGAAAAAGAAAAGAAAAGATACATATGGTGAATCCATGGCCCATTTTGCATCTTATCTTTTTTTGCCTTTCAATGATGCCACTAAAATGACAATTAGGCTGGGTATAAATATTGGCGATCAATACGCTATAAAAAAATTACTGCGGCATTCTGTCAGTAATTACTCACTTCGTCTTGAGGCTAGTGAGATCTTGGGCCATCCTTCCTTCTTGGAAATAGTGCCAATTTTGGCTCATCAAAATAGTTCTGGTGTAGTTATATATAGAGAAGAGTGAGTGGTTGAAGTTAGTGTGAATAGATTCAGAATTTAATAGACAAGGATACGAATACTCTTTAACTGGGTAAATTGGACTTTGTATCAGCTCGAAAGGTGATTATTTCTTTCAGTAAGGGGTGATGAGCTTTTACGACCTAACTGTCCGGGTGGCCAACTGCATGTAAACATTCCAATGAATCATTATTTTTAAAAAGTACAGGATGACAACAGGCCCTTCTGGCCCATAAGCCAGTGCCACCCAATTATACCCATGTGATCAATTAACCTACTAATCCCGTATGACTTTGGATCATGGGGATTGTCCCCCATGAGTTATTGTGCCCCTCCCACCCACAGCACTAGCATCAGCACCTGATCGGAGGGAGGGCGAAGTGTGACAGCAGGGATCGGAGAAGGTTCATGACAGCTAAGGCACCCACACACCCCCTCACTAAAAGACTTTTTGAAAGTCAGTTTGTGCCCCTCGCCACGGTTACCCTAATGCCTCCCCAATTAGACTTGTTCTGATGCCGACCTTGTTGGATCATGGGAAAAGACAAGAGCACTCAGAGGAATCCCATGCGATCACATGGAGACAATCTAGTGTTCTTACAGACAATATCGGATTCGAACCTGAATCACTGGCACTGTAATTGCACTGTTAACCACTTCACTAACTGTGCCGCCCTTTTAGAGAGAACAGTGCTAATCACTCACAATGACTATACTGAGGTAACATTTCACCTTCTTAATTGAAAAAACAGGAAGGTACTACTGAATCAAAGGCTCGCTGTTCTAAGGGATAATTCTTTTTTTTTTAATTAATTTACCACACATGGATGTGGATGTCAGACCAACATTTCATGCCATTCCCAAATTCCCTTCACAAGATGTGGTGAGTCGACTTGTGAACCACTACAACCCTTGTAGTGCAATACTTTTTAGATAAGAGTGTTCCAAGGACAAAACATGTTCAAGTCAGGATGGTGTAATGTTTAAGAAGAGCCTGTAGGTGGTGCTATTTCAATCAGTATGTTATCATATACCCATTCATGGATTTGGGAGCTGCTTCAGCTATACAGTGCACTCTGGAGAAACAGTCTGCAGATCATAGAGGTGGGCTGTCAATTGAGCAGGTTGCTTTATCCAAATGGAAAAAACCTTCCAGAGGGTTGCTAGATTTGCACTCTTCCAAGCACAGATTACTCGTGACAATGTTTCATCGATGGTGATAAATATTTGTGTGTTTGAACCTGCATCCCCCACACTAGGGCAACCAGTTTATGATATTCAGCAAATATCAAAACAAAAGTTCGATCTATTAAATGTACACATATTGTAGGTCAGTAAACAATCTTTTACATTTGCAAATGTATTTGGGATTTAATCTATGCCAAGCAAAATTCAAACTGACATGTTAAGGCAAAGGGCAAGATTGGTAAAACGAGTTTATACGTTCTCCCCGGGTCTGCGTCAGTTTCCACCAGATGATCTGCTTTCCTCCCACCCTTCAAAACATACAGGGGTTGTAGGTCAATTGGGTGTAATTGGGCAGCACCGGGCTGTGGGCTGGAAGGGCCTGTACTGTGCTGCATGTCTAAACACAAATTTTAAGGAACTCCGGTTGACATGGGACATTGAGCTGCTGGTCAAGAAAAGGGAGCCTTACATCAGATATAAGAAGTCCAGATCAAGCAAATCCCTTGATGAGTAAAGAAAATGTAGGAGTACACTTAAGAAGGAAATTAGTAGGGCGTAAAGAATGCATGAGAAAGAGCTGGCAAGCATGATAAAGGAGAATCACAAAAGATTCTACAGGAATATTAACCCTTTGGACTCTGGTCAACCAGGACACGGAGCATGTACACTTGTTGGTAGTCTTGGAAAACCAGGACCATGGAGTGCATGCAATTGTTGGTAGTTCTGGAAAACTGGGACAAGGTTATATGCGCTTGTTGGTAGTCCAGCAAAAATGGAGACATGTTTTAAGAAAAAAAAAGGCAACTAGGGAAAGAATTGACCCTTTTAAAAATCAGGAAGACTGTCTTTGTCTGGAGCCACCGGAGATGAGTGGGATTGTGAATATCTCTCATTAGTCTTTACTGTAGAGGAGATCATGGAAGCCGAGGAATTGGAGGAGATGCTGAACCATATTAGAACAACCAGGGAGGTGATCTTAAGAGTCTTGGGACAGACTAAAGTGAACAAATTCCCAGGGTTTGATGAAGTGTATCCTTGCACCTTGTAGGGATCTAAGGAAGAAATTGTAGAAGACCTTGCTGAGAATTTTTTTTATCATCGTTGACATTGGGTGAAGAATCAGAAGACTGAAGGGGGGAAAAATATTTGTGACTTTTTTAAAGGGGCAACAAAGACAAGTCAGACAAGAACCGGCCAGTGATCTTGATGTCAGTGGTTGAAAAATTATTGGAGAGGATTCTCAGGAACAGGATCTACCAGCATTTGGAGAGCCAGGGACAGTTTGGAGGTATTCAGCATGGTTCATACATACCAAGATGTGTCTCATGAATCTAAAGGACATTTTTGAAGAGATGACCAAGATGGTTGAGAAGGCAGGGGTATTTACATTGTATATATGGACCTAAGCAAGGCCTTTGACAAGATGCCACATGGAAGGTTGGTCTGAAAGGTTAACTCACATGGGATCCAAACTGAGGTGGTCTGTTGCATTCAATCTGGCTCAGTGGAAGGAGGCAGAGGATATTAGTGGAAGGATGTTTTTTTTTTATTGAAGCCTGTGTTTAGTTAGTATGTCACGAGGGGTCAGTACTGGGTCCACTGCTGTTTGTCATTCATATTAACGATTTGGATGGCAATGTAGTTGACTTTAACTGGCTAGTTGTGTCACTGTCTGGTATGAAGGCGCCAACTCTCAGGACAAGAATAAACTTCAAAGGGTTGTTAACTTGGCCTGCAACATCACAGGAACAAGACTTCACTCCATCGAGGACATCTACATGAGGTGGTGTCTTAAAAAAGCGGCCTCTATCCTCAAAAACCCTCACCACTTAGACTATGCCCTCTTCACTCTGCTACCATCAGGAAAAAGGTACAGGGGCCTAAAAATGAGCACTCAGTGGCAGAAGGACGGCTCCTTCCCCACTGCATCAGATTCATGAATAATCAATGAACCAAAGACACTGTCTTACTTTTCGTACACTATTTTTTTTTATTATTATTGTACGGTGGTTCCTAAGAATATTTACACTGTGACACTCCTGCAAAATACTGAATTTCATGACAATGAATTCTGATTCTGATCTACTCTTGTTACAGAGTAGCAATTATACTCTGTAACAGTTCTACTCTTGTTACAGAGTAGCAATTATACTCTGTAACAGTTCTACTCTTGTTACAGAGTAGCAATTATACTCTGTAACAGTTCTACTCTTGTTACAGAGTAGCAATTATACTCTGTAACAGTTCTACTCTTGTTACAGAGTAGCAATTATACTCTGTAACAGTTCTACTCTTGTTACAGAGTAGCAATTATACTCTGTAACAGTTCTACTCTTGTTACAGAGTAGCAATTATACTCTGTAACAGTTCTACTCTTGTTACAGAGTAGCAATTATACTCTGTAACAGTTCTACTCTTGTTACAGAGTAGCAATTATACTCTGTAACAGTTCTACTCTTGTTACAGAGTAGCAATTATACTCTGTAACAGTTCTACTCTTGTTACAGAGTAGCAATTATACTCTGTAACAGTTCTACTCTTGTTACAGAGTAGCAATTATACTCTGTAACAGTTCTACTCTTGTTACAGAGTAGCAATTATACTCTGTAACAGTTCTACTCTTGTTACAGAGTAGCAATTATACTCTGTAACAGTTCTACTCTTGTTACAGAGTAGCAATTATACTCTGTAACAGTTCTACTCTTGTTACATGTGTCCTTAACTGCATTTGATGTTGTTCCTGCAGTTTTGAGGTTAATAGACACCTCCCACTAATTCTTGGCTCCAACCAGACTGATTCCACATCTTGACTTTCTGAGCCAATATCCTTTCTTATTCTTACTCTGATGTGATATTTATTTCTCATTTCTGATATGTTTGTTTCTTGGTACCATTTTATTATATTCTACCACATCTTCAGCAAACAAGAACTTATGTGATGATTATACTCACACCATGCATTTATATCTAATTGCAGATATTACCAATACAGTGTATTTGTAACATGAAATGATTTAATTCAGTAATATGTCTGATCTTTGTAACTGTAAAATTAAACCCCTAAAGGCTTTGATGGTTGCATCAACTGTCATTATTGCACCATTAATGTGCAAATAAAATAAATCAGCATTGACTTCCTTGCTTTGTACATATTGTACCTGGCAAATTGTTCTAATGAAATATCAATTAGTTATTTGCCACTACAATATTAACTCTATATTTATTCCACATGCACTGTAAATGAATTCAGTGCTGCTTTGAACTGAAGGAGTAGCACGGAATTATCATGACTCCTGCCTTTCTTTTAATTTCCCATTAACTATGCCCGTCTATTAGCTTTTATTTTGTTATCACTTTATTTTTGCTTGGCTGGTTAAAACAATTCTTTCACGATGGATGCGAGAAGTGACAAAGTAGGAAAGAACAGAAAGAAAGATGAAAATTCTACAGTGTTTATGGAGTCTGCTTTGTCTATTGAAGCTATCATTTTACTGATGGACCAGCTGGTTAAATTTTTGACTTACAACATACAGTGAAGGAGCAAGAAGATCGTATTACCTACTTCTGTCATTTCAGAGAAGGTTGGATGTGTACATGGAGGTGAGGGGGGGGGGGTTTGGAGGGTTATTGGCAGAGAGCAGGAGGTTTGAGCTAGTGGAATTGTTCTATTGAACCGGTGCAGACTCGAAAGGCCGACATGGCCTGTTTCCACTCCGTGAATGGTTATATATATGATTTGGAATGTGATGTGGAGAGATTGATTCAGACAATGGACCATCTTGAACAAAGTAAATTTGAACTTCTTCAAACCCAATGACACGGAGAATTATCAACCGGTACATGCAGCTCGACGCATACCCCCTTCCCCGCATATCTGATATGGTCAACCTGATATTTTCCATGACTGACCTAAAGTCGGCACATCACCAGCTCCCGATCTGCCCAGAGGACTGCTTGTACACTCCATTCGAGGCGGATGGCCACCTCTACCACTTCCTCCGAGTCCCTTTCAGCATCACGTATGGGGTCTCCGTCTTCCAGCGGGTGATGGACTGCATGGTGGACCACTATAATCTGCAGGCCACCTTCCCATACCTAGACAATGTAACCATTTGCTGCCACCACCTGCAAGATCATGATGCAAATCTCCACAAGTTCCTCTGGGCAGCAAAATGCCTGAACCTTACTTATAATGAAGGCAAAGGTGTGTCCGGACAACACGACTAGCCATCTTCAGCTGTGTGGTCAAGAACGGCATCATTCGCCCTGACCCTGACCGCATGCATCCACTGCTGGTGCTACCTCTCCTACATACCCTCAAAGCACTGAAGAGATGCCTCAGGTTCTTCTCATATTATGCTCAAGGGGTCTCCAATTATGCAGACAAGATTAACCCATTGGTCAAAGCCACCACGTTTACCCTGCTGGAAGAGGCCCAAGCTGCATTTGACTGCATCAAAGACAATATCACCAAGGCAACTATGCGTGCCATAGATGAGTCCACACCATTCCAATTGGAGAGCGATGCATTCACTTTGCCCTGGCTGCCACACTCAACCAAGCAGGCAGACCCATTGGCTTTCTCTCACGCACCCTCCAGGGCCCTGAAGTTCGCCACTCCTCTGTTGAGAAGGTGGCCCAAGCCATCGTGGAGGCAGTACACCACTGGAAGAACTACCTCGCCAGAAGACAATTCCCTCTCCTCACGGATCATCAAGCGGCCACATTCATGTTTAATAATAAACAAAGGGGCAAAATCAAGATGGAGAATTGAAATGTCCGCTTACAACTATGACATCCTCTATCGGCCTGGCAAACTTAACAAGCCCCTGGATGCTCTATCCTGTGGGACCTGTGCCAGTGTCCAAATGAACAGACTGCAGACTCTCCATAATAACCATTGACATCCTGCTCAGAACCTACCATACTCTGTTGAGAAAGTCCAGTCAATTACTAAAAACCAATCAGACAAGGTGTACCTGATCAAAGATACCCGCCCTTTTGAGCACTTAAGCATTGATTTCAAGGGAAGCCAAGCAGAATGCTTACATCCTTACAATCATCAATGAATACTCCTGTTTCCCTTTTACCATCCCATGCACAGACATAACCACAGCCACAGTTATCAGGGCCCTCCGCAATATCTTCACGCTCTTTGGATATGCTGGTTTCATCCACAGTGTCTGGGAGACCTCATTCATAAGTGATGAGCTGCAGCAGAACTTTCTGGCCAGTGGCAACACCACGAGCAGGACCACCAGCCACAACCCATGGGGAAATGGGCAAGTGGAAAGGGAGAATGCCACAGTCTGGAAAACCATCCTCCTGGCAGTGAGATCACAGGGCCTCCCCATCTCCCAATGAATTCCTCCCAGATGCATTCTACTCTGTCCAGTCACTTTTATGTATGGCCACCAACAACACATCTCATGAACGGATGTTTACTTTCCTGAGGAAGTCTGCATCAGGGACTATGCTGCCCACCTGGCTTACCTCCCCAGAACCAGTCCTGTTTTGGAAAAAAAACAGGTATTCTAAGACTGATGCACTGATCAAGAGGATCCACCTCCTCCACGCTAACTTCCAGTATACCTACGTTGTTTTCCCTGCAGGGCACGAGCATGTCTTGATCCAGGATCTGACACCATCAGGTGCCTCTCCGATCACCACTGACCACCAACAGACACTTGCCCCCCCCCCCCAGCTTCTTCCACGGGGGTCCCTGAGCCTGCAGCTGACCACTCTGCACCCCTGGCCACTGTTGTCATCAATGACAACAGCACCATAATCCCCTTACCCCCTCACCAGTCCCTCCCCCCTTGACAAACCGTAACTGGTGATGTCAGGCTAAACCCACAACCAGCTCAAGACGCTACAGCAGCATTCCAACCATTACCACATCGTTCACTGTGGCAGAAGAGAGAGTAAAATGTATACGTTTATTTGTTTCATCTTTTTTTCACACCCTGCAGGACTCTTCCTGCAGGAGGAAAAGGAGGGGTGAATGCGATGTTATGCTATGATTGGCTGCTGGCTGGACACGTCTTCCAATTCCAATCCTGCCCATAGCCCATTCCACACTCCCCATTCTGCTCTGCCTCAGTCAGTCATTGAGATTGATGGCTGTTCCAGTCTATAATTAATAAAAGCCTGATAATTTCACATCTCCAGCCTTTTGTGATTATTGATGGTGCATCACAGATCAAAGACATTTTCATTTGAGAGTCTCGCCATAAAGGGTATTTGGAACATCACGGACAATGGATCCAAATTGTGGAAAATCTCTGTTCTGAAGTTTTACATGAGAAGGCTGCTTATAAAGAAGTACTTTCAAAATTATACAAAGCCCTCAATCCTTCTCTGGATAATTTTTCCTGACAGTCGAAGAAAAGACTGATTTTGGTCCTTGACCTGGGAAGTTTTTGGCTGACCTGCCTTCAGTTTCTTCTTAATTTATATGACTGAGCTAAGATCCTTGCCAGATTTTTGATCGCTCTTTGTCTCCTTGAGCTACTTTTTTTTCATTTTGACACTGAATAGATGGGTGTATTAGGCTTCCCATTTTATCTCTGTCTTTTCCGAGATATTTTGGTAAGCCATATAAAAGGTTTATTTTAGAACTTTCTTTATTGTATATCTTTCTGTACATGGTTTTTCTTTAAATGGGCCTTATTTTTTTTAAAAAAGGTCTACTTGCCTATTGCAATTAAGGCATAGATGGTGCCCATCAGTTTATTGTTTATTTAAGATAAGTATCTGGTTTTGAGCTGGGAAACTAATTGTATTAAATTTATCTAAATTGGAAGACAAATGAATGGGTCTTGTATTAATTTAATTAAAGCATGTCTTCCTTCTTTAGGAGAATATTGGTGTGTGGGAATTAATAAATAGATTAAAACAAATTGACTCTCAGCATGCCTCAATTCATTGTCCAGATTTATATAAGGAAAGAGCTGAATTATAAGCAAAGTATAACCTTCTTTTAACCTACCCGATTGAAACTCAACTCTTAAGAAATAAAAGTCAGTTTTATATAAATCTGGACAACTTCTGGCTTATCAATTAAAAGTAGCTTCTGTCAGGAGACAGATAACAGAAGTGGGATCCTCACAACTGATTGCATAGAAATTAATAATGCTTTTAAAGATTTTTATTCCAGTTTATATGTTTCAGCTTTAATAATAATGGTTCAATAATAAATTTTCTTGATTAACTTAATTTTCCTGCATTATCCTTAGAGTGCCATGTAAGATTGGAGGAACCTTTTTTTTATGCAATTCCAGTCTTCATCTTCAAATTGTTTTTTGATTCATTTGACTATTATATCTTCTTATATTTGGCAAAAGAAATGTCCTCAGCTGAATAAGCTTAATTTGCAGAGATCAAAAAAGAATACAGGCTTGGCATTGCTGAATTTTAGATACTATTAATGGGCATTGTTTTGGATTCAATATTTTAATAGATTGGACTGTTGAGTTTGGGTCTATTTGCAATTGTGGTCGGCAGAGAGTTTTCTGTTTTTTCCTTTTTTAGGAGTAGTACTTCCTTTTCTTTAGCTAAAGTTAATAGAATAATAACCTGCAGTTAAACATTCCCTACATATATGGTTTCAATTCAAGAAATGTTTTGATTTAAAAGGTTTTTCCTTATCAAGTTTTACATTATCTAATTATGAATTTCCTCCTTCTTTACATTTATCAATTGGCATGATAATGGTATTCAGTATTTTCAAGACTTGTTTGTTAACAGTTGTCTCAAGTCTTTTGAACAGTTAGCGAGGTTTAATTTACCAAACTCATTTATTTTAAAGATACTTGAAGATCATTTTTTTTTAAACAGATTCAATTATCAAATTTTCCCATGACTTGTGAATCTAACATGCTGGATGTTATTTTCAAATTACAACCCTCCCGGGAGGGTTTAATAACCTTTATATATGACATGCTTTCAAAGTTGCATCAGGTTTCCCGTGATAAGATTAAAAGAGCACAGGAGCATGATCTTCTGTTTCCTATCTCAGACAAAAATTGGGATTTTATTCTTAAATTAGTTAACACTTCGACATTCAAGTTTTAACATCAGACTTACATGCCAAATCATCCCATATATTTCCTGATCTAACGATGGGGAAGCAACCTTGAATCATATGTTCTTGTCTTGTCAAGTTCTTGAACCTTATTGGAGGGAGATTTTTCATGTTTTGTCAATAATGCTATGTGTTAATCTTGAACCTTATCCTTTAATGGCTTTGTTTGGAGTGTTAGATGATATTAACAAGCTAGCTTCTTCATCTGATCATCAAGTCATGCTATTTACAACTCTTATGGCATGAAGAGCTATGCTATTTAGATGGGAAGATCCTGTTCCACCCACTAATACTCAGTAGTTATGTTATGTCATATTTTGCCTTCATTTAGAAAAGATCAGATGCTCTATATCATATACCAACACTAAATTTCATAAAATTTGGAGTCCTTTTATGGACTATTTTTGAATGTATCTATTTATGTATATTGTAGCAGTTACTACAGTAGATGCTACTAAATAAAGGCAAACACAAATAAAGGTAGTCAACTCAAGACTGGTTTATTGCAGACATACACAGACCTTTTATTCCCTGCCTGTTAATGAGCTCATTAGTGAACAGCTGCTGGTCCTGTGGACCAGCAGGTTAAAGCTATGACCCACTTGCTGTACTTTGATGCTTAGCACTGCTAGCCTGCAATGTATCAGGTAAGTCTGTGAATTGATGGTGGTGGTTTGCAATATTGTGCTGTGTGCCCACTACAATATGTATTTTTAACCTTCAGATAGTAATGTTTTATGGATTTAACAGAACTATACTACCTTTAATTTTATGTCAAAACATCCCAGGTTTATTTTTGTTAGGGGACTGTAGTTTGTTTTTTTTTCATCCCAACAACATTGTATGGGGCAGGGGTATATCATTATTGTTTTATTTTTGGAAATGTACTTATGTTCTTCATATTTGGTAACCTGGTGTTCTCTGTATAAGATTTTCTTGATTGAAAGAGAGTGTTAGTTAGAATTGTGCAGATACAAAAAGCCCAGCTATACAGAGAGCAGAATCACCCAATTTAATCTATCTCTTCTAAAATGTTATCTCTGGTGAAAGCTGCAAACTGTTGCAGGCACCAGTTTGAAATGATGCTGTTTTTTTTTTTAAAAAAAGGAAATTACAGAAAAGTGAATAGAACCAAACAATTGCAATCTATTCAAGGGCCTGGAAAAAACTCTTAGTTCAATTCTCTACAATTCTAATGAAAACCAGAATTGGAAGGAGGAGTATTTGCATTCCAAGCCTAACTGTACAGAAATAATTTCTCTTTTATGTATTTATAGTTCTGTACAACTGATATATTTTAAGATAGAGCAAAGGAAGGAAGGAGAAACAAGGTGGAATATAAATCTATATCATGTAAAATCTATATTTTTCATCCCTGAGCAAAGCTTTCCACAACACACCCAAAATTACCAGCTAGTAACAAAACAACACCCTTCCAGTTTGTGTTGGGTTTGAAGGATAATTGATATATTTATGGGAAACCTCCATATGGGAAATAAATGGGAGACAAATGGAGATCATTGAAGTAAAATATCTTCCCAACTTTGATGGAGCCAAAGAAGCAGGAGTATGGAGAGAATCAGAGAAATCCTCAAATGAAAATGCAGAGTAAAATTATACCCTTTTACTCTGATGTTTATTATAAAATATGGCCAAAACATTTTAAATTATAATCTTAGAAATCTTAATACATCTCTTTATTTTTCATAAAGAGGTGCAGATAGGAAGAGCTAGTATTTAGAATATTGAAGTATTTTCTGATTTGTTAAAAATAATAGGAAACCCATATTTGCATGCTAAGTGGATTAGAGTATGGGAATAAACACTCCACTTTTGGCAGTTCATCTAAACTAAGGACATTGCTCTCAAGAAGATATTGAAATTGGAGAGTCAGTTGAAGCACTGTTGCAATTTAAAATTAAAATGACCAATAATGGAATTTGTCAGGATTTTTGTCAGGAACTAAAATAATATATCAATTAGAGGTAGTATCTCTGATATTAATTAAAAGTCCATTTGTTTTCATGGAGTCAATTTGCTAGCATGAAAATTAGTCTTTAGGTTCAATTTTATTCCATGTATCTGGTCTGGTGTTGAAGCTCCTAATTGCCAGTGCAAAACGAAATCAATTAATTTAAAACTGTTTGTGATAATGACAAAAGAAAATAACAGCCTGATAGTGGAACCAATGTCATTGATATAGTAAACAGTGGAAGATTCTGCAAAGGAGCTTTAAGAAAAGATGAAGTAGTGACAACCACTATTTTTAATTTGACCAAGTGCAACATGAAGATGCTTTAGAATTTAGGAAATTCAAAATTTCAATAGGGAACCTGTGCTGAATCAGCCAAGGAATATAAAACAAACCGACAATCCAACTGGAGTCGGAATCTGTTCTTAAATGTTATAAAATTCACAGAACATCATCAACACCTCTTGTCTCTTTCTCACATTTCATTCATCATTCAATGGACATAAATACCTCTCCTGTGCTCATGAGAATTAATTCCTCTCCATTGCCTTTCACCTACTCTGTACTCTGACTCAAATATAGAACCAAAATACTAACTTTTCCCCTCTCACTAATCATTTGCTAGACATTTAGTTTTATTCCTTTCTATATAAAATTTTCCTTTTTTTTGTAGAAAAGGAATTTAGGGCAGTAATGCCTTTTATACTGTAATTCTATCTGTAATTCTATATTCATAAGCCTTCCCCATATTGAGAGGCAGGGAACTTTGATGCTGTTTCAGACCACGGCCTTCAATTTTTCAATTGTAATTGAAGAGATATTTTTACTTAATATCAACAAAACCTCTTGTTATGAACTATGACATATACAAAGCAGATAGTTGGCAATTCTAGCTCTCTCCTGTGTGAAAATGTTGAGCCATAAAGGGGAAGGTGCTCAATGAAGAGTGCATGTCCCACATCCATCTTATCTTGGGCACTCAACTGATTTTTCCCCCCCCCCCCCCCCATCGTTCCCTATTGGGCAGTTATGATGGGATACTTCCTCAGTTACTTCACTGCCTTTGCACAGTAGGGAATGATGAGGGGGAAAATTGGTGGCATTCTTGGGATGAGGCAGTCTTTGTCCTACCTGTGTGATGATTCATTGTGGAAAGATGAAAAGGAAATATCAATGTGCCTTTTGATACAAGAGAAAGGAGTTTCAATTGTCTCTGGTTGATTTAGATGCTTCACACTTTAACTTTGTCTAATTCAAACCTTTATCTTCCCTTTCTCGGACTGAGGCTTGATGCAGACAATGTGAGGACTCTGTGGGGAAGGACCACAATTTAGATTCCTTCTTTTACTGGGCATTAAGGGGCTGAGACTGAGGGGACACAAACAACTGGCAAGGAGGTGGGGGGTGGGGGGGAAGATAGAGTAACAACAAGTGACATAGTGGTGCAATGCTACTAAATAGAAAATCAATGTAACACTGATGGGAAGGTATGGATACAACACTAAATGTGAGAAGAGTCTTTGAACAGCTTTTTTTTCTTTTGTAAATAATTTGGTTTTTAAAAAAACATCACAGTATTAAAGACTTAGAGTGTTGCTCTATCATTTTTGGAATCAATATGAACCTGCCACCTCTGTCTTTGCTTCCTTTATGTCCACATGAGCTGAATCTCACACAACATGCCTCAACATCCACAGCTGGAGGTTGTCGTGTGAAACTGGACACCTTCCAATAGGCCTTTGATTTCTTTCTGAGGCAAGGAAAAATTACAATTCTTTCAGATGTCTTGTCACAATTCGTGTCAGCTCTTAAATATTTAATTTATTTTTCCTTTTAAAACATTTTACAGTATAACCAATAAAACAGCACAATTGCACAATGTGCTACAAGATTTTTTTAATTAGAAATAATTCTCATGATAAGGAAATCTAGAGCACAATCTAAACATTAAAGTAAAGTTTAACAATAAAACAAAACCCCAAAAAAGGGGGAAAAAATTAGAAACCCCTTCCTATAAGGAAGCTGATATGTATGAATCAAGTGACAACAACTTGGAGAGGGACAACATGGTGCCAAAATTCCAGAACAACTCATTCTTAAGGGTATGATAATAGTACCTAATGGGTCCCATAATCTTTTGAAAATTAATATTTGAATCCTTGGTAGCGTATCTAATTTTTTCTAGAGTTAAACAAGCCATAATATCCTGTTGCCATTGTGTATGTGTAGGTGGGGTGTTATCTTTCAATTTAACCAAAATTGCATGTCAGGCTATCAATGAAGTGAAAGATAAAATTTGGCTTTGAATTGAAGTCAGTAATGCATCAACATCTTGAGATGATCCAAAAAGAGCAGTTAAAAGGCAAGGTTCTCAGATCCCTGATTTTCTTGGAATTCCCAAGGTGACTGTTCTTGACACTTTTTTAAATCTACAATCTTCCCGTAAATGCTTAATGTCTCTTATTTATGATAATTGGGCTGATCTAAGACTTGCCCCCTTTAATTAAAATCAAGAATGCCTGGGAGCAAGATTTGAAATTTTCTTTGTCCGATGAGGTATGGGACTGCACAGCATTGTTTGCTGCCATTTAATGTAGTCCATAGAGCACATGTGCCTGAAGTTAAATTGTCTTGTTTTTATTCTGACATGAATCCTTTGTGACTAATGTAAAATAGGTGATGCTGCTTTTGTTCATATGTTCCAGACCTGCCGTAGCTTGGAAGAATTTTGGAAAGATGTCTTTCAAACATTATTAGTAATTCTTAAGTTAAAATTAATTTTAATTTTAAATTAAATTTATTTAAATTTAGACATACAGCATGGTAACAGACTATCGACACATAAGCCCATGCCATCCAATTACTTCAAAATGACCTACAACCTCGGTATATTTTTGAATAGCGGGAAATTTCCAGAGCACCCAAAGGAAAGCCAAAGTCCTTACAGACCGCCCAGGATTCGAATCCCTGTCCCAATCCCTGCCGTTGCGCAAGTGCTGCCTATTTCATAATCTTTTGACAAATTGATTTAATGTAAATACAGTATTTAAAATTCCAATTAGAAAAATGCAGTTCCATAGATGGTCAGACTGAAGTCATTTCTTGCCAATCTACATTCAATCAATTAAGCAGACCAATCAGGCAATGGGGCTTTTTCTGCCCACAATCTCTCCCCACCACTCATCCTCAGAGTATCTTGACCCTATCTTGAAAGAAATTAAATTCAATGGTTCTCATTCACATCTGTTAATGATGCTCTGCTAGTGTGTGATTCATGGCAACTCTTACATTCACTGAGATGCAATTGAGTTTGGATGGAAACTTGTGCTTGTAGTTTATTTTTGTGGTCCTGTTTATGTAAACAAATAAGCAGTGCTAACATCAGAAGTCTTTTTTTCCCCACGAAGGGCACAAATTTCATATAACCAGCAATGTCTCGTAAAATAGTGCATCAAAGTTGCACGGATTCTTAAAAAAGTATATTTTTGTAGTGTAGTATAGTAATCAATCTCTTTAGTTTAGACAAACCATCTGTTTGAGGTCTATTTACAAAGAAATGATCAGATGAAGCCAAAGCTGAAGCTTCATCCTGCAGTTTTTTTCCCTGAAGCCATCAGACTCCTGAATTCCCAGAACATGTGTAAATAGGGTACCATGGACTTAACTGTAGACATCTTAAGATTTTAATATTTTAATGTATTTAACTTTTATTCTAACTTATTTATGTAAATGTGCTCCATGGTCCTGGAGAAACACGAGCATGGTATGAATGACAAATGAAGGTGACTTGATTTGACATCCATGACTTGTAATATGTTTTGCATTGTGAAAATGTAGAAGCTGTTGTTTTGTTATGGAATTTCAGATTCAAGCACACACTCAATGATTTTATCAGATTGTAAATAATTTATTGTTTACATGGATATCCCTATCCTTTGCATGAGTACAAAATGGAAGGCTTTCAACTACATCCATTCAGAATTACCAACTGGATGCCATGCTGAAAGTGCAGTCTAGTACTATCCATGACTCCAGTTATTGGATAGCTCCATTCATCCAACTACTTGTGAAATGATCCACGTAATTCTACTAACAAAATGCAAGCCCTGTAATCTAATGAATTACTTATGAATCACTGCCCTCTCCACAATTACCAAAATTGTGAGCATTGGTGTAATCTGTACTCTGGTATTATTTACTCACCAATAACTTGATTAGTTTTATGGAAGAACAATTCACCATTAGCCTTCCTTGCAGCCTAACTCTAAGTATGAGCAAAGCAAATGAATCCCTGAGGTGAGATGAAGGTGGTTGCCTTGACTGTATCAAGTGTCGTGTCAGAAAACCCTATGAACACTTAAATTAATGGACCAGTATGGAGTACGACGGAAACACGATAGGCGAGTAAACACACCGAAATGCTGAAGGAATTCAGCTGGTCTTTTCAGCATCTATAGTAGATAAAGATTATATCATCAACGTTTCGGGCCTGAGCCCTTCAAGGAAAAATCAGAAAAGGTAGAAGCTGGATAGATCAGAAAGTCTTACAATTCAAACAATGGGGGAGGAATCCAGACCAACAAAAGATGTTAATTGGATGTGATAAGCGATTACATAGAATTTATCATGTCTGTACGAGAGTAGGCAGGGAATGTAGAGATGATAGGGGAAGAAAGGGGTGGAGGAGTTTAAATGAAAGCCAGAGAAGTCTGTTAATGTCATCCAGTTGGAGGATTCCGAGTCAGAAGAGGAGGAGGTGTTCCTCCAATTTATGGGTGGTCTCAGTCTAGTAAATTCAACAAGGAAACGGGATGGAGATCCATGTTATTGCAATGTACAGAGCTGAGGTGCTCAACAAAGCAATCTCCCAGTCTGCGTCCAGTCTCTCCAATGTAAAGGAAACAATGGGAGCACCAGATGCAACAGATGACCCCTAGATATTCACAAGGGAAATGTTGCTTCACTCTACACAGAGGTAGGTCCCAAGGGGACAATTGGTGGCGAGGGAGGCGTGGACCAGGGAGTCATGAGGGAGCAGTCCCTGCAGAACGCGGAGTGGAGAGGATATGGAGTACTACCTTCCTGGTTTTTTTTTTTTACGAGACTAATCATTTTAGTTCCAGAGATTTGCTGCTCAAGTGCCTTAGAAAAAATATTTGTTAATTTAAGAACCAATTTCAAGTCGCGAGCATCCTGATTTATAAATGCACTGCAATCTCTTCATTGTCTCCAGGTCAATGTATGGAACTCCCTACTTACCATCAAGAATCCATCACTGTGTCGACTAACTGTTCAAGGTATCATCCACAACCACCATCTTTTTAAAGACATCAGTAAATGCTGACCCTATGTAACAGGTGTTTTAATAATAAATGATAGCTTTGTCTCTTAATTAATGTTAGTCCCTGAGATAATTTTGTGGCTAGAAGTATGCTCAACACTTTACCCATGGTCTAACTCGTATATTGTACACTTCCAATGTAATTTTGCTGCTGTTATGTGCTCTTTTGCATTATCTACTTATACTACAAACTACAAGGTTCCATGGGCATTCAGTTCAAGGACCATTTTTTGCTCAACACTTGTCAATATTCAATCATATATTGTGAATCTTTTTTTTTTCCTAATTTTACCTTCTAAATGCATTATATTGAGATAAAATTTCATTTTTTTTTATATAAATACCATCTCCATGACTTGTCTGAACCTGCAGCCTAAAGCCTTTTTCCTTCAATCTCAGCCACACAAGTAATTTTGGTATCATTTGAAAATTTCTTCACAACCGAATGCAAGAAGAATATATCAAATACTGTATCATTTGTGACTGTATGAAACTAGCTTCTGCTGCTCTATCCTATATTTCTGATGTCATACAAGCTTCAAAGGGGACAATAATTTAAATAATCTGTTTGTTCTTGAATATATCCTGAATACTTCACAGAAAAATGCTTTAAGGAATAAGGGTAATTTTAAAACCACAAATTTCTTAATAATTTATATTGTTGTACAATAATAAAATGTTGGCAAATAGTAATGTGCATAAATACAATAATAGAAAAAATAATAATAACAAAAGAGAGCAAATGACTGTGTTCATTATATTAGGAGAAAAAAGTTGTACTCAAAGTATTTTTCCAAATGTTGGCTTATTCCAAGAGCATAACGGTACAGAGAAGATTTATGAAAATGTTACCTGGGTTTCAGAATCGAGATTACAAAGCAGGTTAAGTCTTTATTCCTTGGAGTGTAGAAGGTTGAGGGGGGATTTGATAGAGGTATTAAAGATTGAGGGGGATAGGTAGAGTTGATGTGGATGGGCTTTTTCCTTTGAGGGTTAGAGAGATTGAAACAAGTTAAGAGGCAAATGTCAAGTAACATGAGGTGGAGCTTCTTCACTCAAGAGATTGCCGGCTGTATGGAATCAGCTTCCGGGAGAAATAATGGTGGCAGGGTCAATTTTATCACTTAAGGAAAGATTGGATAGGTATATGGATGGGAGGGGAATGGAGGGTTATGGGCAAGGTGCAGGTAGGTGGGACTAGATGAGAGTACTTGGTTTGGTGTGGACTTGAAGGGCCGAGATGGCCGGTTTCTGTGCTGTAGTTGTTATATTGTTATATGGTTTAAAAAATTATGGGATAAGGTAAAAATATTCCATCCAGCTTTTACACAGCAAGATGCCATAAACAGCAGAATATTCTGCATAAATAAATTGATTTGATGATGTTGAAGAATGAATAATGACCAGGTCATTTGGAGAACTTGCCAACTCTTGTAACATGGCAGGCAAGACAAGACAGCACATGATTCACAGGCTCAATTCTGATGAGTGGAATTCATTCAGAATAGAGTTGGTGCCAGAACAAGTCTAATTGAGAGGCACTAGGGTAACCACAGTGGGGGATGGGGCACAAACTACCATTTGAAAAATCACTTAGTGGGGGAGGAACGGGTGCCATACACCACCTCCATGTGCCGCCGTCACACTTCCCCCTCTCTGACGTAACAGACAAAACCACATGTCATTCATACCACTAGTGCTGTGTTTGGGTGGGGGGGAACAATAACTAATTTGGCATGGCCTACAGCAATGGTAACAGCCTTTCCAGCCCATGTTGCCCAATAGCACCCAATTAACCTACAACCTCGTATGTTTTGAATGGTGGGAGGAAGCCAGAGCACCTGGGGAAAGCCCACACAGACACGGGAAGAACGTGCAAACTCCTTGCAGACAGCAGTGGATTCGAACCTGGGTTGCTGGCCCTGTAATAACACTATGCTAAGGATGCCATTAAAAATCAGGAGACGAAATCAAAAGCTCAGACGCTGGAATCTTGAGCAAACAAAGACTGGACGATCTCAGTAGTTCACGCATTATCCTTGAGCATTGGGCAAGAATGGCTCATGAGAACCTCGGTAAAGGGTCCCAACCTGAAATGTGATTTTCTCTTTCCACCTTTGGATGGTGTGAGATCCACTAGGACTATTCAGCTTCTTTTTTGCTGGAAAATAATTAGACTGAGAACAGAAACAGAGTTCAAAGTTCAAGTTTGTTGTCAGAGTAGATATATGACATCACGTATAACCCTGAGATTCTTTTTCCTCTGGGAAAGGCAGGATTTCTGTTTATCGGCAGTGTAAACTGTACTCAAGAAATAAATAAGTATTCAAAAGAGAGAAATCTAAAGAAGAATGAGATGTAAATGAACTGACTGGACAAATACAAAAACAATTAGTAATAATAACGTGCAAAGTAAGAGTTCTTAAATGAGTCTCTGAGTCTGATGGTGGAACAGTAGAAAATGTTCCTGAACCTGCTGGTATGAGCCTGGTGGCACCTATACCTCTTTCCTCATGGCAATAGTGAGAACAGAACATGTCCTGCTTCACGTGGATCCTTGATGATTGCTACTGCTCTCCTAAGACAGCATACTACATAAATTTTCTTGATGGTGAGGAGAGTTTGCCTGTGATGTATTGGAGTGTGTCCACTACCCGTTACAGGGACCAGAGGTATTGGTGTCCTGACGCCAAGCCATGATGCAACCAGCCACCACACTTACCTCAACACTTCTGTAGATGTTTATCAAGGTTTCCAATAACATACCAAACCTCTGCAAACTCGTGAAGTGCTGACGGGCTTTCTTCACGATGTCATTAGTATGCTGGGTCCGGAATAGGTCCTCTGTAATAGTGACTCCCAGAAATGTTTCTCCCTCTCTCTACCACTGATACCCCAATGATCATTGGATCGTGCACCTCTGGTTTTGGCTTCCTAAAGTCTACAATCAGCTCTTTGGTTTTGGTGACATTGAGTGAGATGTTGTTGTTCATGCACCATTCAGCCATGTTTTCAATCTCACTCCTGAATGATCACCCATCACTCCTTTTAAAGCAGCCCACCACTGTGGTGTCATCAGCTAATTTGTAAATAGTGTTGTTGTTGTATTGAGCCACACGGTCAGAGGTGTAAAGTGAGGAGAGCAGTGGGCTAAGAATGCAGCTATATGGTTCCCTGGTGCTGCTGATGAGATGTTCTTGCCACCCCACACTGATTGGGATCTGGAGGTGACGAAATCCAGGATCCATTACACAGTGGTGTTAAGGCCCAGGTCTTTGAGTTTGCTAATCAGTTTTGAGGGGAAGATGGTGTCGATTGCCAAACTGTAATTAATAAAGAGCAGCCTGTTGTGCACATCTTTGCTAGCCAGATGTTCCAGTTTGTTTTATATGGAGCCAGTGAGATGGCATCTGCTGTAAGCCTACTGTTGCAATAGGCAAATTGGAATGGAACCATGTCGCCACTCAGACAGGAGTTCATATATTTCAGCACCAGATTCAAAACACTTCATCACTGTGTGTTCCCAGTCAATTCTTTCTGAAATTGTTATTTTCGCAAACATAAATCTCAAAACATTCAAGTAATATTAAATTCCAGGACAAAACTGAATGGAAACAATTTTCCTGCGTGATGTATATAGGTGCTGAATTAATTTTAAAACTATTATCCAGATATTCTGAGCCATCTATTGCCCTTGGAAATACCCTGTCATCATTTTCCAATTCTTATTTCAGTACTCACTTACAGCTAAGGCAAATCTGTAAAGAAAATTGTTTTAACATGTCCAAGAGAAATTGCCAATAGCTTAGAAGTATTTCATTGCAAAGTCATGCTATTTTCCAGAGCACATTTTCCTACTGAGAGCTTCAAATCTAATGGTTTGGATTCAGGCTAACCTGAAGAAGTCTTTATTGAACTGCTACCAGCAAGTTACCTGAAATACAAGAAGAGCCAACACACTAAACTACTGCTTCACCACCATGATAAACGCCTACCGAATCATCCCATGACTGCACTTGGGCAAGTCTGATCAAATGGCTGTACTTCTACTCACGACATACAAGCAAAGACCGCCCCGCCGGTCTCCCGCCCCCTCCCGCGCCTGCCCCGCCGGTCTCCCGCCCCTCCCGCGCCCGCCCGCCGGTCTCCCTCTCCCCCGCGCCCGCCCCGCCGGTCTCCCTCCCCCCCCGCGCCCGCCCCGCCGGTCTCCCTCCCCCCCGCGCCCGCCCCGCCGGTCTCCCTCCCCCCCGCGCCCGCCCCGCCGGTCTCCCTCCCCCCCCGCGCCCGCCCCGCCGGTCTCCCTCCCCCCCCGCGCCCGCCCCGCCGGTCTCCCTCCCCCCCCGCGCCCGCCCCGCCGGTCTCCCTCCCCCCCCCCGCGCCCGCCCCGCCGGTCTCCCTCCCCCCCCCCGCGCCCGCCCCGCCGGTCTCCCTCCCCCCCCCCGCGCCCGCCCCGCCGGTCTCCCTCCCCCCCCCGCGCCCGCCCCGCCGGTCTCCCTCCCCCCCCCCGCGCCCGCCCCGCCGGTCTCCCTCCCCCCTCCCCGCTGGATTTTGGATGTCTGGATAAATGATTGTGCACCTGTACCATTGTCTCATAAATGAGTTCTGTTCATTTTAATTAGTGGTGAAGGCGGTGAAAGTATGGTCGAGGGAGGCAAACGAGTGACTGTAAGACTGCTTTGAATCAGTGGATTGGACCATATTTGAGGACATCTTCAGACCTGAATGAATGTGCAACAGCTGTTATCGATTTCATCGAAACCTGTGTGGACAAACACGTTGCCCATGCGCACATACCATGAGTTCCCCAACCAGAAGCCAAGGATGAATCAGAAGATTTGCAACCTGGTGAGATCGAGGGTGTTTAAGCCAGTGATCCAGATGTCTACAGGAAGCCCAGATACAACCTGCAGAAGGCTATCTCGGCAACCAACTATCCAGAGTGTTCATAGATATTTTCAATCTCTCTTTGCTGCAGTTGGGGATTCCCACCTGCTTCAGAAAGGCAACAATCATCCCAGTGCCCCCGCGCCCGCCCCGCCGGTCTTCCCTCCCCCTCGCCCGCCCCGCCGGTCTTCCCTCCCCCTCGCCCGCCCCGCCGGTCTTCCCTCCCCCTCGCCCGCCCCGCCGGTCTTCCCTCCCCCTCGCCCGCCCCGCCGGTCTTCCCTCCCCCTCGCCCGCCCCGCCGGTCTTCCCTCCCCCTCGCCCGCCCCGCCGGTCTTCCCTCCCCCTCGCCCGCCCCGCCCCACTCACACTGCCATCTCTCTCTCCACTTGCCAGATTTTGGAGCTTTCCGGATTTTAGGTGTCTGGATAAAGGATTGTGCACCTGTACCACTGTCTCATAAATGCGTTCTGTTCATTTTAACTATCTCCTCTAAAATTTCACTCATCTGCCTCAACTTAGGGACAAAAAATCCATAATTAAGATGATAAAAGTGGCTCAGCACTTTCTGGAGCTGATTGGTGTTTCTTGCTGCAACTCCATTTTGTCAATAAAGGAGACAGTAAAAATAAACTCTGTCTTCACTTGGGGTTCTTGCAAAGCTATTTCACTATCAAAATGTTGAAATGAGGAACAGTAGCTGAAAAATTAGATACACATTATTTGGGTGCATTAGACTGTGGCTTTCTCAAGCATAATTCTGCATCTTGATATCCAAATGAACCAATCTTCCAATCATTTCCTCTGCCACCCCTACCCCTTTCTCTTTATCTTTCCACCAGCCTGTTCAAATCCCTGACCTTCCTCTAGTTCTGTCACTGCCCATCTGAATTATTTTGTCCCTTTCTTGGCCCTTCAATGTTTCAGCTTGGCTCATCTCTCTATAAACTCTAAATTGACAAACACACATAATGAACAAACATTGAAAATGGTAAAAATATGTCCAGTAATTAGAGGAAAAAATCAGAGAGTAAAGGCAGGAAGGGAACAACTAACAGCAATGCAATCATAACAAGCACAGGAGATGAAAAACAATATAGTCAATTAAGACGACATTGGTGCTGCCTCATGCACCCACGAAGAGCTCGTCACGAGTATCCAATTTGCTGGTCATTTATGTTACAAACTAACAACCCTTTCAATTATTTTTGGGACCAAAGGGACTTGGTTAGCACTAATGCAGGAACAGCAATGGAGAATTCACCAGACAGTGGTAAATTAAAAATAATAATTTTAAATTATTAACATCATAACATTTCTTATCTCTAAACTTATTTAACCCTAATCTTAACCCCCAATATGCACAAATGTAAGTGTGTGCAAGTATTTAAAGTCCCATTCTGAAAAGTCAATCTTTAAAAGTTTAGCATCATTTTAGTCTTGCTTGAAGGTCTTAAATTCTCAGTTCAGAAATAATTATAAAGTTCTTTTATCCATGATATCTTCAGGTCTCATTTTCTCCCAATGTGGCTACTTTCTTCCATGATGAAGTCACAGACTAGACAAGTGGTCATACAAAGATAGACCAAGTAGAAATCCGTGTTCTTTTTCAAAGAGACAGTGAAATGGTCTTCCTTACTTTAAAAGCCACTGATTCTGTGTCTTCCTTTTCCCAGGAGTAACTCACAACAACAACACCAATTCTGGTTACTGTAATTCAACCCTTTCTTTCACAAGGTTTCAATCCCTGTGTCAGAGATTTTGATTTCTGTACTCTCCAAACTGAACTCAAAATGTCTGAATTTGGTGATATATTTCTCCAAATTATGTGACCATTACATCACCTAGGTGAGTCCCAATTCTTGGAAATCACATGACTGTCCATTTTATTTCTACCAAAAACTGTTACTTTTTCGAAACCATTCCACATCCATAACAACCTCTGCTCAAGAGGATTAAGTGGCTTTCATTAAAAGCTGATAGCTTCCTTCAGCAGTTCTTGAATAATTAAAACCCTCTAGAAATTCATTAGCTCTGTCTGTCCAAGACACGTTGACTCAGAGAAGGAATACTCTTCTCAGAAAACAATGGTTCTCTATAAATATGCTATGGCCCATGTGTGACCCTCTACCAACCCACAGCTAACTTTACTAAGAATACAGATACAATACTTTAACTCTATAATTTACTTTACAGACATTTTATATGAGAAATATAGTTTAACATTAAATTAAAGATGAACGTAAATCCATTACACTTCGATCTCAAATCCATTTGGTACATCCCTTGCAAAACACTTCCCTTTATCAAACTCTTTCTCATTCTTGGAAGATATACTCTCTCATACATTTTGTACCAACCCCCACAGTAATCTCACTACACCTCGACACACCCTATCCCATGTAAGGATTCTATTCCTTTCTCTGAATTCCTCCATCCCAATCGCATGCTGGGAGCAGAGTTCTTACATTCCAGAACATGTGAGCTGTCCTCCTTTTTCAACAAAAATGTAGCTTCAACTCATCCCTCACCTGCATCTCCTCTACTTCCCACACATCTTTCCTGGCCCCCTTTGCCCCAAGACAGAAGGGCAGGATTCCCCTTGTGTGCATCTACCACCCTACTGGCCTCCACATCAAACATATTATACTCCACAATTTTTGCCACCTACAATGTGATCCCATCAGACACATTTTTTCCTCTCCACCCCTCTCCAGTTTCCCCAAGGACCTCCCTAAGGAAATTCCTTCATCCATTCAAACCTTTTCACTAATTGCCACATCAGTACTTAAACCTGTGACCACAAGAAATGCAACACTTGCAAATACACCCCTTTCCTTGCCACCATTCAGGGTCCCAAACAGATCTTCCAAGTGAAGCAGCATTTCACTTGTGCATCTACAGGGGTCATACAAGAAGTGCTCCTAACGTGGCTTCCTCAATATTGGGGATACTGGGCGCTGAGTGGGTGATTGTTTTGTTGAGCACCTTTTCTGCAATAATGGAGTTCTCCCAGTGGCCCACTATTTCAACTCCACACCCCATTCCCACATTGATGTGTCTATCCATGCACTGCTAAAATGAGGCCACTCCCCTGTCTTTTTCTTTCCTCGTCCTTTTGTCCTTTATTCCAGCTCACCACCCTTTCCCCTTGACATACAGAACTACCCCATATCTCATTGCTTCTCAGCAATGTTCTTTTCTGCCCTTCCATGAATATTCACATAATCTCTTACCTGTTGGCCTGTGCTCCTCCCCTTTCTCCTTCTTCCCTTCTTCCCTCCTCTCTTTCTCCCCCTTCCCCTCCCCCCCACACACACCTTTCTATTCATGTGCTTAACTGCTTTTTGCTTAAAAAGGGCTCAGGCCTGAAATGTTGGTTATAACCCTCTGTTTCCGATGGACCTCGTGTGGCTGAGTTTCTCCAGCATGTTTGTGTATTGCAGTACATTCACAGCACAATTTGTTCAACTTCAGACAATTAAGAGAGGATTTTTATCTCCGAGTCTGGAGTTCAAAATTTTTATTCTTAAGGTGGCCTTGTACGAATGAAGACAGACCAAGCTCAATCCACAAGGCCCAGCCAGACAGATCCTCTTCCATCTCACTGCAGAATCTGACTGCAATCCTCAAGGTTTTCTTCACTACTCCATTTAGCTTTTATAGTTTTAAAATTGCCTGCAGTTTAATTCAGGGAAATATTATGGGTTATTTATTTCAATAGCTTTGAATCACTTAGGTCCATGTCTAATCCTTCCTTTCCAGCTTTTTTTTTCTGCAGATTCAAAATTGCATTTATTTATCCTTGATGAAATTGATATTTAAATGAGAATTTCATCATCTACATTTGTTCCCTGGTTGTAAAATATATATTTAAACTACTGTTAAAGTATTGCAAGTGCTATTAATATTTAAACATTACAGTTCATAGATGTGAAAATAACGTTTAACAATTTCCCACAAAAATTTATTTTAATGTTTGTAGTTTCATTTTAGCATTTATATTATGCTTTTTAAAATTGAAATGTTTTATTTTTTTTATTTTTCACATTATGAACCATACTGACCAAAGTACATACAGACATTTTTCTCTTCATATATATATATATTCTTTGGCTTGGCTTCGCGGACGAAGATTTATGGAGGGGGTAAAAGTCAACGTCAGCTGCAGGCTCGTTTGTGGCTGACAAGTCCGATGCGGGACAGGCAGACACGGTTGCAGCGGCTGCAGGGGAAAATTGGTTGGTTGGGATTGGGTGTTGGGTTTTTCCTCCTTTGCCTTTTGTCAGTGAGGTGGGCTCTGCGGTCTTCTTCAAAGGAGGTAGCTGCCCGCCAAACTGTGAGGTGCCAAGATGCACAGTTTGAGGCGATATCAGCCCACTGGCGGTGGTCAATGTGGCAGGCACCAAGAGATTTCTTTAGGCAGTCCTTGTACCTTTTCTTTGGTGCACCTCTGTCACGGTGGCCAGTAGAGAGCTCGCCATATAACACGATCTTGGGAAGGCGATGGTCCTCCATTCTGGAGACGTGACCCACCCAGCGCAGCTGGATCTTCAGCAGCGTGGACTCGATGCTGTCGACCTCTGCCATCTTGAGTACTTCGACGTTAGGGATGAAAGCGCTCCAATGGATGTTGAGGATGGAGCGGAGACAACGCTGGTGGAAGCGTTCTAGGAGCCGTAGGTGATGCCGGTAGAGGACCCATGATTCGGAGCCGAACAGCAGTGTGTGTATGACAACGGCTCTGTATACGCTTATCTTTGTGAGGTTTTTCAGTTGGTTGTTTTTCCAGACTCTTTTGTGTAGTCTTCCAAAGGCGCTATTTGCCTTGGCGAATCTGTTGTCTATCTCATTGTCGATCCTTGCATCTGATGAAATATTATATATATACAGTGTCATTTTCTCCCCTTTTTCCCCCTCCCTTCCCTCCCTCCCTCACCCCCCCCCCCATTTATTCAAAGTTCAATCTATATGATACATTAAACCCGTTAAACAATGTCATCACTTAATAAAAAATAAACAAGAAATTTGTCTTTTACTTTTATATACTGGGTCAGTTCATTTCGTTGTCTTCTCCTTCTGTCATTTTAGGTGCTGGAGGTCCGTGGTAGGATTTCTCTATTGTGTTGCATGTATGGTTCCCATATTTGTTTGAATACTGTGATGTTATTTCTTAAATTATATGTTATTTTTTCTAATGGAATACATTTATTCATTTCTATGTACCATTGTTGTATTCTCAAGTTGTCTTCTAATTTCCAGGTTGACATAATACATTTTTTTGCTACAGTTAAAGCTATCATAATAAATCTTTTTTGTGCTCCATCCAAATCGAGTCCAAGTCTTTATTTCTTATATTAAAACTGAGGTCCTCCATCAGCCAGCTCCCCACCATGATTACCAGCCCCCCCACATCTCCATCGGGCACACAAAACTCAAAACGGTCAACCAGTTTACCTATCTCGGCTGCACCATTTCATCAGATGCAAGGATCGACAATGAGATAGACAACAGACTCGCCAAGGCAAATAGCGCCTTTGGAAGACTACACAAAAGAGTCTGGAAAAACAACCAACTGAAAAACCTCACAAAGATAAGCGTATACAGAGCCGTTGTCATACCCACACTCCTGTTCGGCTCCGAATCATGGGTCCTCTACCGGCACCACCTACGGCTCCTAGAACGCTTCCACCAGCGTTGTCTCCGCTCCATCCTCAACATCCATTGGAGCGCTTACATCCCTAACGTCGAAGTACTCGAGATGGCAGAGGTCGACAGCATCGAGTCCACGCTGCTGAAGATCCAGCTGCGCTGGATGGGTCACGTCTCCAGAATGGAGGACCATCGCCTTCCCAAGATCGTGTTATATGGCGAGCTCTCCACTGGCCACCGTGACAGAGGTGCACCAAAGAAAAGGTACAAGGACTGCCTAAAGAAATCTCTTGGTGCCTGCCACATTGACCACCGCCAGTGGGCTGATATCGCCTCAAACCGTGCATCTTGGCGCCTCACAGTTTGGCGGGCAGCAACCTCCTTTGAAGAAGACCGCAGAGCCTACCTCACTGACAAAAGGCAAAGGAGGAAAAACCCAACACCCATCCCCAACCAACCAATTTTCCCCTGCAACCGCTGCAATCATGTCTGCCTGTCCCGCATCGGACTTGTCAGCCACAAACGAGTCTGCAGCTGACGTGGACTTTTTACCCCCTCCATAAATCTTCGTCCGCGAAGCCAAGCCAAAGAAAGAAGACTTAGAAGAAAGATCTCTGGATTTTTTGATATGTTGCTTTTTGTGATTTTATTTAATACCTGGTTTAGATCTTCCCAAAATTTTTCTACTTTCTCACATGCCCAAATTGCATGTACTGTTTTTCCTGTTTCCTTTTTACAGCGAAAACATCTGTCTGATACTGTTGGGTCCCATTTATTTAACTTTTGGGGTGTGATGTATAGCCTGTATAACCAATTATATTGTATATGCGTAACCTCATGTTTATTGTATTTCTCATAGTTCCAGAGCATAGCTTTTCCCATGTTTCATTTTTTAATCTTTGTTTAGATCTTGTTCCCATTTTTGTTTAGGTTTACACCTTGTTTCTTCATTCTCTTTTTCTTGCAGTTTGATGTACATATTTGTTATAATTTTTTTTAATTATCATTGTGTCTGTAATCACATATTCAAAATTGCTTCCTTCTGGTAACCTCAGACTGTTTCCCAATTTGTCCTTCAAGTAGGTTTTCAGTTGGTGGTATGCAAACATTGTATCGTGAGCTACATTATATTTGTCCTTCATTTGTTCAAAAGATAATAATTTATTTCCCAAAAAACAATTTTTTATTCTTTTGATCCCTTTTCTCTCCCATTCTCTAAAGGAAAGGTTATCTATGGTGAAAGGGATTAGTTGATTTTGTGTCAGTATTAATTTTGGTAGTTGATCATTTATTTTATTCCCTTCTACATGAATCTTCTTCCAAATGTTGAGCAGATGGTGCAATACTGGTGAATTCCTATGTTGCACCAACTTTTCATCCCACTTGTATAGTATATGTTCAGGTATCTTCTCCCCTATTTTATCAAGCTCTAATCTGGTTCAATCTGGTTTTTCCCTTGTTTGATAAAAATCTGATGGGTATCTTAATTGTGCTGCTCAATAATAATTCTTAAAGTTTGGTAGCTGTAAGCATCCTTGTTTGTACCATTCTGTTAATTTATCTAGGGCTATCCTCGGTTTCCCCCCTTTCCATAAGAATTTCCTTATTTTTTTTCTTTAACTCCTTGAAGAATTTCTCTTAGGTGAATTGGTAATTATTGAAATAGGTATTGTATCCTTGGGAAGATGTTCATTTTAATGCAGTTTATGCTTCCTATCAGTATTGGCGTTAAGTCTTTCCAGTGCTCTAAGTCGTAATTTTTTCATTAGTTTGTATAGATGGCCGAGATTATTATCTAGTTGTATACCTAGGTATCGAATTGCTTGTGTTTACCATCTAAATCGTGATTCTTTCTTAAACTTTGTGAAATCCGCATTATTCATTGGCATTGCTTCACTTTTATTTGTGTTGATCTTGTACCCCGATACTTCTCTGTATTCCTTCAATTTCTCATGTAATTCTTTTATTGATATTTCTGGTTCTGTTAAGTATATTATGACGTCATCTGCAAATAGACAGATTTTATATTCCTTCTCATTTATTTTTATCCCTCTTATTTTATTTTCTGTTCTTATCAGTTTTGCTAGTGGTTCTATAGCTAACGTGAACAGTGAGGGAGATAGTAGACATCCTTGCCTTGTTGATCTGCTTAATTTAAATTGGTTTGATATATATCCATTTACTGTCATTTTCACCAATGGTCCCTTTTATAATGCTTTAATCCAATTAATATATTTCTCTGGTAGGTTGAATTTTTGTAGTACTTTGAATAAATAATTCCATTCTACTCTGTCAAAGGCTTTCTCTGCGTCTAAAGCAACCGCCACTGTTGGAGTTTTGTTTCCTTCTACTGCATGGATAAAGTTAATGAATTTACAGATATTGTCTGTTGTTCGTCTTTTTTTAATAAATCCAGTTTGATCCAGTTTTACTATTTTTGGTACACAGTCAGCCAATCTGTTTGCTAATAGTTTAGCTATTATCTTATAATCTGTGTTAAGTAGAGATATTGGTCTATACGATGCTGGTGTTAGTGGATCTTTCCCCATCTTTGGTCTTTTCTTTGGCTTGGCTTCGCGGACGAAGATTTATGGAGGGGGTAAAAAGTCCACGTCAGCTGCAGGCTCGTTTGTGGCTGACCAGTCCGATGCGGGACAGGCAGACACGATTGCAGCGGTTGCAAGGGAAAATTGGTTGGTTGGGGTTGGGTGTTGGGTTTTTCCTCCTTTGCCTTTTGTCAGTGAGGTGGGCTCTGCGGTCTTCTTCAAAGGAGGCTGCTGCCCGCCAAACTGTGAGGCGCCAAGATGCACGGTTTGAGGCGTTATCAGCCCACTGGCGGTGGTCAATGTGGCAGGCACCAAGAGATTTCTTTAGGCAGTCCTTGTACCTTTTCTTTGGTGCACCTCTGTCACGGTGGCCAGTGGAGAGCTCGCCATATAATACGATCTTGGGAAGGCGATGGTCCTCCATTCTGGAGACGTGACCCATCCAGCGCAGCTGGATCTTCAGCAGCGTGGACTCGATGCTGTCGACCTCTGCCATCTCGAGTACCTCGACGTTAGGGGTGTGAGCGCTCCAATGGATGTTGAGGATGGAGCGGAGACAACGCTGGTGGAAGCGTTCTAGGAGCCGTAGGTGGTGCCGGTAGAGGACCCATGATTCGGAGCCGAACAGGAGTGTGGGTATGACAACGGCTCTGTATACGCTTATCTTTGTGAGGTTTTTCAGTTGGTTGTTTTTCCAGACTCTTTTGTGTAGTCTTCCAAAGGCGCTATTTGCCTTGGCGAGTCTGTTCCCATCTTTGGTATTACTGTAATTATTGCTGTTTTGCATGAATCTGGTATGTTTTGTGTTTTTTCAATCTGGTTCATTACTTTCAGGAGAGGAGGAATTAATAAGTGTTTAAATGTTTTATAGAATTCTATTGGGAGTCCATCCTCTCCCGGTGTTTTATTGTTCGGTAGTTTTTTTTTCTTTCTTTCTTTTTCAATCTTTTTATTATTATTATAATTTATAAACACATACAGTTCAAAGTGATATAAAAAATACATAGTAAGTAATGAATTCTTTGGCTTGGCTTCGCGGACGAAGATTTATGGAGGGGGTAAAAAGTCCACGTCAGCTGCAGGCTCGTTTGTGGCTGACAAGTCCGATGCGGGACAGGCAGACACGATTGCAGCGGTTGCAGGGGAAAATTGGTTGGTTGGGGTTGGGTGTTGGGTTTTTCCTCCTTTGCCTTTTGTCAGTGTAGTTTGGGTAAACCATTGGAAAACAGCGGGAGGATTAACCTCTTTCCAATTCAATAGTATAGATCTTCTAGCCATTAGTGTAAGAAAAGCAATCATACGATCCGCAGGAAGAGATAAATAAGTCAAATCTATCATAGGTAATCCAAAAATTGCAGTAATGGGATGTGGTTGTAAATCAATATTCAAAACAGTAGATATAATGGAAAAAATTTCCTTCCAATAATTCTGTAAAGAGGGACAGGACCAAAACATATGTGTAAGGGAAGCTATTTCCAATTGACATTTATCACATATAGGATCAATATGAGAATAAAAGCGATGGAGTTTATCTTTAGACATATGAGCTCTATGAACAACTTTAAACTGTATTAGTGAATGTTTTGCACATAGAGAAGAAGAGTTTACCAGTCGCAGAATTTTATTCCAATTTTCATTAGAAATATGAAGGTTGAGTTCTCTTTCCCAATCATTTTTAAACTTTTCAAAAGTCTCAGAATTTATTTTTGTAATTATATTATAAAATTTAGATATCACACCTTTTGGAGGGAATTTTGAATATAGTATATCCTCTAAAACAGTCGTAGTCTCCCGATTGGGAAAAGAGGGTAAAGTCGAAACTAAGAAACTCCTAATCTGCAAATATCGAAAGAAATGAGATCGAGGTAAATCATATTTCATGGATAATTGTTCAAATGACATGAGAGAGTTATCCAAGAATAAATCCGAAAAGCATGTTATACCTTTAACTTTCCAGAGTAAATAAGCTTGATCAATTAGAGAGGGATGAAAAAGGAAATTTAGTACAATAGGAGTTTCCAAGATAAAATGACTTAGGCCAAAAAATCTCCGGAATTGAAACCATATACGTAGTGTATGTTTAGCCATTGGATTATCAATTTTTTTATATAATTTAGTAAGAGTAAAAGGGAGAACAGCTCCCAAAATAGAGCTAATTGAAAAATTTTGTATCGGTTTAATTTCTAAATTTACCCAATGTGGATTTAGAGATAATTCTGAATAATTCAACCAATACCTTAAGTAACTAATATTAATTGCCCAGTAATAAATTCTAAAGTTGGGTAATGCCAACCCTCCCTCTAGTTTAGATTTCTGTAAATATTTTTTCCACAATCTAGGATTCTTTTTTTGCCAGATATACGAGGACAATTTAGAATCGACCTTATCAAAAAAAGATTTAGGAACAAAAATAGGTATAGCTTGGAATATATATAAAAATTTAGGTAAGATCATCATCTTAATAGCATTAATTCGGCCTATCATGGATAGGGATAATGGTGACCAATTGGTAAGTAAACTGCCGATCAGGTCCAATAGAGGGAAAAAATTAGTCCTAAACAAATCTTTGTTTTTTAGTAATCTTAATCCCTAAATATATAAAATGGTCTCTAGCTATTTTAAAAGGTAAACTATCATAAATAGGAACCCATCCATTAAAAGGGAATAATTCACTTTTATTTAAGTTCAGTTTATATCCCGAAAAATTACTAAATTGGGCTAATAAAGATAAAACTGCAGGAATAGAATTTTCAGGATTGGAAATATATAACAATAAATCATCTCCATATAGTGATACTTTATGAATATCCCTGCAACGAATAATACCAGTAATATTGGGTGCTTCTCTGATAGCAATTGCCAAAGGTTCTAAAGCTAAGTTAAATAATAAAGGGCTAAGGGGGCTCCCTTGCCTGGTGCCCCGAAATAATCGAAAATATGGTGATCTTTGGGTATTAGTAAAAACCGAGGCAACTGGGGAATTATAAAGAAGTTTAATCCAAGATATAAATATCGGACTAAAATTAAATTTTTCAAGAACTGTAAATAAATAAGGCCATTCTACTCTATCAAAGGCCTTCTCAGCATCTAGTGAAATAACACATTCTGAAGACTTATGTGAAGGAGTGTAAATAATATTCATCAATCTTCTAATATTAAAGGAGGAATAACGATTTTTAATGAATCCAGTCTGGTCTTCAGAGATAATATATGGTAATATCTTCTCTAGCCTTGTCGCTAGAATTTTAGAGAAGATCTTAGAATCAACATTCAACAAAGAAATAGGTCTATAAGAAGAACATTCGGTCGGGTCTTTTTTTTTTTCAAGATTAAAGAAATCGTAGCTCTGTAAAATGATTGTGGTAGTTTACCCAATGTGATAGATTCATCAAACATCTTAATCAGAGGAGGGAGTCATGTGATGGAGTAGTGGCCGGACGGTGAACTCCAGCCCTCTCCAGAAAAGTCGGGAAAAACAAAGGAAAACACAAAGGCACAGAAATAAAAGTTACAGAAAAGTGAGTATAAAGGTGGAAAGAAGATGGCGACAAAAAAAGAAAAATCGAAAGCAACGGTAAGAAGAGAGGAAGAGAAGACAAAGGAGGAAAAAGGTGAAGGCCTTACCTGTCCGAAGAGGCCCGCTGCGGAGAGAGAAACCCGCTCCCTCAGAGCCGAGTACTTCGCGCGTGCGCGATGCGAATGAAAAAAAACACACCGACGGGAGGGGGGACCAGCTGGGGAGTCGATCTCCACAGCCGGCAACGACAGCTGCAGAACACCTGCAGCAAGAAGAGACCACAGAAGACAATAGAAACAAGAAAGAAGAGGAGGAAAGGGCACCAAAGAAACAACAGATGGTCAACCCAGAGGAAGAAGAAGAGGAAGAGTATGGTGAAATAGAAGAAGAAAAGAAAGGCAAGGTAAAGGATATACTTGCTCTTATTAAAGGATACATGGAGTCATTTAAAGAATGGCAAACACAGGAATTTAAGGATTTAAGAAAAAGAATAAACAACACAGAAGAGAAAATAAATAAAATGGAGATGACCTTAACAGAAATGGGAAAGAAAATGGACAAGATGGAAGAGCGGGCAGTAGCAGCAGAAATGGAGGTAGAAGACTTAAAAAAGAAATTGGAGAAATCTAATAAAAAAACTAAAGAGACACAAGAACTACTAGCTCAAAAAATAGATACAATGGAAAACCATAACAGAAGAAATAACATAAAGATAGTGGGCCTTAAGGAAGATGAAGAAGGCAAGAATATGAGGGAGTTTATAAAAGAGTGGATCCCTAAGACCCTAGGATGTCCAGAACTACAGCAAGAATTGGAAATAGAAAGGGCACATAGAGTATTGGCCTCTAAACCACAACCACAACAAAAACCAAGATCTATTGTAGTAAAATTCCTAAGATATACTACAAGAGAAAAGGTACTGGAGAAGACAATGGAAAAAGTAAGAGAGGGCAACAAACCACTGGAGTATAAAGGGCAAAAAATCTTCATTTATCCAGATATAAGTTTTGAACTCCTAAAGAAGAGAAAAGAGTTCAATACAGCAAAGGCGATTTTATGGAAGAAAGGGTATAAATTTACACTAAAGCATCCAGCGGTATTGAAAATATTTATTCCAGGACAACAAAACAGACTATTCTCGGATCCAGAAGAAGCACGAAAATTTGCAGAACAATTACAAAAATAGACTGAGGGAGGAAGACGGGTAATGAGAGTAAAAATTATCACGATTGATATGTATGTGGGTAAAGACAAAAATAGACTGAGGGATGAAGACGGGTAATGAGAGTAAAAATGATCACGATTGATATGTATGCGGGTAAAGAGGTATAAGAGTGAATAGAGACAATGTGCATACGTGAATGTATCTGTACTTAGAGGAAAATATAGATAGTATAGACAAGAATTAATAAGGGAAGGTAATGGAATAGAGAGAATAAGGAGGGAATTAAAAGAGTGACCTTTGTGACATATGAAAAGTGAAATCTTTTCTGGGGGAGGCGGGGTGGGGGGAAATAGCGGTCACTGCAAAATCAGTTGACGCTTGCGAGTGGATTCGCAAATCCAAATGGAGAGGGGAGATGTGGTTGTCCAACAAGGGATAAAGGACAACTCAGGAGGTGAAGGGGAGATTGGGGATAAAGAAGATAGAAATAGGAGAATAAGGAAAATGTTGGATGTTGTAGAAATGTTGTCTTATAAAGAGTTGAAAATAAGAAAACAGAAATGGAAAAGGAGGAAAGGTAATGATGGAAAAACGGAAAGAGAAGATAAACAAAATATAAAAGGGCTACGCTGAACTATATGACTTTAAATATTAATGGAATACATAACCAAATTAAAAAGGAAGAAACTACTAAATTTAAATGAATAAATGTATTCCATTAGAAAAAATAACATATAGGTTTCGAAATAATATTGAAATATTCGAACAAGTATAGGAGCCTTACATTAAATACAATAGCGAAAACCTACCGGGGACAAACATTACCTAAGTTGATGGAAGGAGAAGGAAAGAAAAGAATGGACTCAGTAGAATTTCTGGTGTAATTTTGTTGAATGACAACATTGTCTGACTGGCTTAATGCAACCTAGATTGTATACCTAAATGGATGAGAGGGGGGGGTGGGGGTGTGGCTTGATAGGAGGGGGGGGAGAAAAAGTCACTGTATATGTGTGAAAAAGAAATAGTGTATATCATGGCTAATGTGATTTATGGTGTGAAAAATAAAAAAATAAAAAATAAAAAAAATAAAAAATCAAAAAAAAAAAAAAACATCTTAATCAGCCAGGGAGAGAGAGTAGAAGAAAAAGCTTTATAAAATTCCACAGAATATCCATCGGGACCTGGTGCTTTCCCCGAATTCAGTGAGAAAATAGTATTATTGATCTCTGAATCTGTAATGGGTTTACTTAATTCTAAGTTATCTTGAGGTAATAGTTTTGGGAGTTTCAAATGTTCTAAAAAATTAAACATATTACTAAGGTCTTGAGGGGATTCTGTACTATATAAGGATGTATAAAAATTTTGGAAAGATTGATTTATCTCTTCCTGGTTAACAGTCAGTTCTCCATTCTGTTTGCGAATCTCCACAATTTGGCGTCTAGCTGAAATATTCTTCAGATGATTAGCCAACAGTTCACCCGATTTCTCACTATGCACATAAAAATCAGATTTAGATCTAATTAGCTGGTTTTCAATCGAAGATGTAAGTAACAAATTATATTCCATCTGCAGTTCAATTCTTTGTTTGTAAAGTTCTTCAGTAGGATCAGTCACATATTTCTTATCAATGTCTTTAATCTTCTCAACCAATAGATGAATCTTGTTTTTGATGCATTTCTTCAAAGCTACTGAGTAAGAAATAATTTGACCACGAATATAAGCCTTGAATGTATCCCACAATATTCCATAAGAAATTTCCGTAGTGTAATTTGTTGAAAAGAAAAAGTTAATTTGTTCTTTCATAAATTTAACAAAGTCTAAATCTTGCAATAATGTAACATCAAAACGCCAGTGCTTAATAGTAGAAACAGAGTCTTTGAATTTAAGAGAGAGTTGTAATGGAGAGTGATCCGAAATGGCTATAATGTCATACTTACAAGCAGTTACAAGTGGAATAAAACGTGAATCAATAAAAAAGTGATCAATTCTCGAGTATGAATGGTATACATGAGAAAAAAAGGAAAACTCTTTATCTGTCGGGTGAAGAAATCTCCAAATATCAACAGCTCCAGAGTTAGTAAGGAAAGAGTTAATATATGTAGCCGATTTATTCGGTAGGAGCTGTGAATGTTTCGACCTATCTAGCAGGGGATTCAGACAACAGTTAGAATCCCCACCCATTATTAAATGATATTCATTTAGATTGGGTAAAATAGTAAACAAAGATCTAAAAAACTCAGGGTGATCTACATTCGGGGCATAAACATTAACCATGACAACCTTAATATTGAATAATAACCCAGTAACCAATAAGAATCTGCCGTTAGGGTCTACAGTGATGTCATGTTGAACAAATGTAATAGAGGGATCAATAAAAATAGATACACCTCGAGTCTTAGAGCATGAGTTGGCATGAAATTGTGGGCCCTTCCAAGATTTAAAAAAACGCAGATTATCCTCCTTCCTCACATGCGTCTCCTGTAAAAAAATAATCTGTGCTTTCAGTCTCTGGAATACTTTAAAGACCTTCCTCCTTTTAAACATGTTGTTTAGACCATTAGCATTCCAAGAGACAAAATTAATGTTTTGATCCATTACTTAGGTCAACCCTCCAGTATATAAAGGGTTAACCAAAGCAGGGACCCATGCGCCCGGAAGAAGAATTAAGATATAAGGAAGGACCGGAAATGACGACGTGTCAGCCATATCTGTAGTTCTAAAAGAAAAATCAAGAAAAAACGAAAGAAAATGAAACATAAAAACCCCTGAAAGAAAAACAAAACCCACCCCCCACCCACAAAGCCCCCCATCTGACCAGAGAGTGATCAGAGAAAAAAGAAGAGATAATACTAAACCTACCCCCATGTCTTCAGATGGCAGCTCCTAATATTAAGATAAGATCCACTACCTAAATTTATAAAAAGGATAACTCAAGCTAAAATCAAATGCTAAATATTGAAAGAAAAATATTTAAAAAGAAATAAAAGAAAAATCGTAATTGTGTAGTACCTGCTGATAAAACAAAATCATAAAGAGTTAAATCATTTTAAAATTACTTTATGAAGAAAGACAAAGAGAAAATGGCGAATGTAAAAAAAAAACCATGAAAAGTTTTAATAAACAAAAAATAAAAAATCGCCATTTTCAGTAACTCAGAAATAAAATAGTAAAGAATGTAATCATATTATTAGTATAGATTAATATAAAATTAAACATACACTTATATATTTTAAAAAAGATTTCTCACAGAGAGTTTTTTTTTAATATCTCCTGTATTTCTTCTATTTCAAATGGTTTTATTAATTTATTTTGTTCCTCTGTTTGCAATTTCGGTAGTTCAATTTTAGTTAGAAATTCATCTATTTTGTCTTCTTTCCCTTCATGTTCACTTTGTTGTTGCTCGTAGAATTCCTTGATGTTTTCGTTGATCTCCATTGGGTTATGTGTAATTTGATTGACCTTTTTCCTTGATGCAAATACCATTCTTTTAATTTATTCTATCTTAAGCTCCCACGCTAGTATTTTGTGCGTTTTTTCTCCTAGCTCATAATACTTCTTTTTTGTCTTCATTATGTTCTTCTCCACCTTATGTTTGTAGTGTTTCATATTTTATTTTTTTGTCTGTCAATTCTCTTCTTTTAGTTGTAGATTCCTTTATTGCTAATTCTCTTTCTGTATTTGTTATTTCCCTTTCCAACTGTTCTATTTCCCGATTGTAGTCCTCCTTCATCTTGTTACATCACTTATTATCTGCCCCCTGATTAATGCTTTCATTGCGTCCCATAGTATAAACTTATCTTTCACTGATTCCGTATTTATTTCAAAGTACATTTTAATTTGTCGCTCAATGAATTCTCTAAAATCCTGTCTTTTAAGTAGCATGGAGTTTAATCTCCATCTACACATTCTCGGTGGAATGTCCTCCAGCTCTATTGCCAGTAACAGGGGTGAGTGATCCGATAATAATCTAGCTTTATATTCCGTTTTCCTAACTCTTCCTTGAATGTGGGCTGATAACAGGAATAGGTCTATCCTTGAGTATGTTTTGTGTCTACCCGAATAATATGAATATTCCTTTTCCTTTGAGTGTTGTTTCCTCCATATATCCAAAAGTTGCATTTCCTGCATCGATTTAATTATAAATTTGGTTACTTTGTCTTTCTGTTAGTCTTTGTTCCAGTTTTATCCATGTTTTAATCCAAATTAAGGTTAAAATCCCCTCCTATTAGTATATTCCCCTGCGTATCTGCGATTTTCAAAAAGATATCTTGCATAAATTTTTGATCTTCTTCATTAGGTGCGTATACATTGAGTAAATTCCAAAATTCTGAATATATCTGACACTTTATCATTGCATACCTCCCTGCTGGATCATTTATTTCCTCTTCTATTTTGATTGGTACATTTTTATTGATTAATATAGCTACTCCTCTGGTTTTTGAATTATATGACGCTGCTGTTACATGTCCTATCCAATCTCTCTTTAATTTCTTGTGTTCCACTTCAGTTAGATGTGTTTCTTGCATGAATGCTATATCAATTTTTTCTTTCTTCAGTAAGTTTAACAGCTTCTTCCTTTTGATTTGGTTATATATTATGTTAATATTTATAGTCATATAGTTCAACATGGCCATTTCATGCTATGTTTATCTTTCATTTCCGTTTCCTCATCACCACCTTCCCTTCTTATCCATTTCTGTTTCTTTTTTTGAACACATTGTAAGACAACACTTCTAAAACATAAAATATTTCCACTATTCCCATATCTATAATTCCTTTAACCCCAATAGTCCCTCCCCTCTCTAAGTTGCCCTTTGTCCCTTGTCGGGCAACCACATCTCCCCTCTCCATTTGGATTTGCGAACCCGCTTGCAAGCGTCAACTGATTTCGCAGTGACTGTTATTCTTCCCCACCCAGCCCCCCAGAAAAGATTTTAATCTTCATATATAACAAAGCTCACTCTCTTAATTCCCTCTTTACTTCCTTTCTTCCCTTTCTTTCCCTTCTTAGTTCTTACTTATACTTTATTCTTTATATATAATTTATTGTCATTTTTGTTTTTGTTACATCTTTTCATCTCTCTGTCTGTTTTGTAGATGTTCTCCAAATTTTCGTGCTTTTTCCAGATCCGAGAACAGTTTGCTTTGTTGCCCCGGGATAACTATTTTAAGCACCACTGGATATTTTAACATAAATTTATAACCTTTTTTCCATAGGGTCGATTTTGCTGCGTTAAACTCCTTCCTCTTCTTCAGGAGTTCACAACTTGTGTCTGGGTAGAAAAAAAATTTTTGACCTTTGTATTCCAGTGCTTTTTTTTGTCTTCTCTTATTTTTTTCATTGCTTTCTCCAATATATTTTCTCTTGTTGTATATCTCAGGAAATTTACTAGAATGGATCTTGGATTTTGTTGTGGTTGTGGTTTAGGGGCTAATGTACTGTGTGCCTTTTCTATTTCCATTCCTTCCTGTAATTCTGGCCTTCCTAGGACCCTGGGGATCCATTCTTTTATAAATTCTTTCATATCTTTGCCTTCTTCATCTTCCTTTAGGCCCACTATCTTTATATTGTTTCTCCTATTATAGTTTTCCATTATATCTATCTTCTGAGCTAACAGCTCCTGTGTTTCTTTAACTTTTTTTTAATCAGATTCTTCCAATTTCTTTTTTAAGTCATCTACCTCCATTTCTCTGGCTGTTTCTCGTTCTTCCACCTTGTCTACTCTTTTTCCTATTTCTGTCATGATCATCTCTAATCTATTCACTTTTTCTTCTGTACCTTTTATTCTTTTTATTTCACTGAATTCTTGTGTCAGCCATTCTTTTAATGTTTCCATATATTCTTGAATTTTTTTTATCCATGTACTGTCCCTTCCCTTCATCTTCCATTTCTCTGTGTAGAGTTTGATGTTCTCCCTCCTTTTCTTCTGAGTCCACTCCAGGATCTGTGTCCTTTACCTCTGTCTCTTCTGGTTTTCTTGTTGGGTTGTTTGTTTTATTTTGTTGGGTATTTTTGGTCTTCTTATTTTTATTAGAAGTGTCTTGGTGTTGGTCGTCTTCCTCTGGGATGGTTATCTGTTGCTTCTCTAATTTCCTTTTTTATTCTCTTCCTTCTTGTTCCTGTTATTTTCTATGTTTTCCTGTTGGGACTCTTGTTGTCGTGTTATTCTTGTCTGTTTAAGCTGTGGAGATTTACACCTCAGCTGGTTCCCCCTCCCGTCGGTGTTGTTTTTGTCGTGTGCATCGCTCCGTGAGCATCTTTGTAGTCCTGCACTCGAGGTGTCCACTGACCTCGGGGAGTGGGCTTCTCTCTCCATTGGCAGGCCTCCTCATACAGGTAAGGCCTTCACCTTTCTCTTCTGACGTCTTTCCTCTTCTTTTCTTCCTGTTTTTGGTTTTTCTTTCTTTGCTGCCATTTTCTCCACTCCTTTATTTTTAATTTTTTATGGTTTCTGTGTTTGTGGCTTTGCTTTTTCTTTACTTTTTTTTACTTTTCTGGAGAGGGCTGGTATTTTCTTACCGGTCATTACTCTATCACGTGACTTCATTCTTCCTTTCCAGCTTGAAGAAAGAGATCCCTCCATATTTAGTCTTTTTGCAAGAGGGACAAATTCCATGACACTGCTTCTCCCCATTTACTTTCCAAGAATCAGAACTGCTTGGTGCTTCTAAATCATAATGCCTTGGCTATTCCTCCAACTTTTATCCAAATGCAAATCAGCTTTGGTTGAACACAAATTATCACTCATTTTATTAAGGCTGCTAAATGTTAACTTCATTCTTTGAGACAAAATTATTTATGGTTTAACTTTATTCCTCATTCATTCCTGTATGCTGTGCTTATAAATTCTCTGCAATCAATTCCAATGTGCAGCTAGCTTGGGTCAGTTCACTCCATTATTACCTGATCTCATTCTTCCCCACCCACCACCACCCCCCCACCCCCATCCCTTTCAGTTTGATGCTATTGACAAATGCAATTACATTGTGAAATACCAAAGAGTGCTGAAGAAGCTCAGCATGTAACACAGCATTCACAGGGATATAAACAACATTTAAACCCTGAGTCCTTTGTTAAGGTATTAAGTGAGAGAGGAGAGGAGAGAAAATGAGGCAAATAGGTTGGGGGAAGAACACAAGCCAACAGACAACAGGAAATAGAAACATGGAATATTAAAGCATATAAACAGGCCCTTTGGGCCTTCTAGTATGTGCCATACTATCACTAGATCTAGTCCCACTGACCTGCACCTCGGCCGTAGCCACCCATGCCCATCCCATCCATGTATCTGTCCAAATTTTTAAATGTTAAAATTCACCACTTCAGTGGCCCCCCTCCCCCTCCCCCGCCTCCCCCCTCCCCCCCCCCCCCTCCTTTTGAGCTACTCTCCAATTCTCTGGCATGACACCCATGGCTAAGGACATTTTAAATCAGTGGTTCTGAACCTTTTTCTTTCCACTCACATACCACTTTGTGACCAAATATGTTGTTTTATATTGTATGTAGTTATGTTTTTGGGAGATAAATTATGGCAGGTTTTAGTGTAGGCCACATACAAACACTTCAAAACAGATCTCATTTAAAATACTGGACCTTTGCTCATTAGACAGGCAGGCTCTGAATGCCTTTGGAAAAGCTTTGTGGAGTGCATATAGAGACTTCACTAATGGATTGTTTTGAAAAGCAACAGATGAAAGAAGTCATCAGAGCTGCAGTCTGAGTGAAGTTTGCTGTTCTAAGAGGATAATGTGGTTTTGCAAGCAGAGAGAGAGAAACAAAATTCAGTTCAACAATTCCACAGGGGGGCGTGGCAAGATGGCGTAGAGTCTAGACATGTAATCTCGACCTCTCTGGCCAGACTTTTAAGAACCCGTTTTTAACTCTTTGTTTTCAGGTTTAAATTTTTTTTAAGTTAGTTTAAAGTATCAAGGAATTGTTATGGCTATTAATGGTAAAAAGATAAACCTCAAGTACAGAAGAAACTACATTTTCGGAGTGTTGAAGATTTAGAGCCTAAACAGTCTGCTACAAGTTTAGGTTTGCTTTCTTTCAAGCCTAAACCACAGAGATTGCCTGTGGGAGCTGAAAAAATGACTACTACTCACCAGGAAAAGGACATCGCTGGAATTACCCATTGTCGGGAGGAAGGTGCGTGTGCCCTCGATGTGGATCCTGATTCTGGCAGCCTGCCGACCTTAACGGAGGGGTAATGCAAGAAGACGACTCCATTGCTTGAAATACCCCAGGATATATTCCAATCTGAATATTTTGGTCCTTTTTGTGAATTTTTGAAACAAAAATGGCTTGCGGGGAGGAGAACAGCATCGGCCCCCCTGAGGAAGTCTGGGTGCCGTCGCTGGGTGTCCAGACCCTAGTAAAACTGTTAAACTGCCTGTTGTTGAGATGCAGCAGGAGCTGCAGTTACCTGGTTCTGCCACTACGCAAGAGAAAGCAGGGCTGAGCTTTTCTGAATTACAATGTGAACAGCTAAGCCTTATCATTCAGCCTATACTGAATGAAATGTCTCAGAGGCTCAGTTTGGAACTGGATACAGTTAAAATACATGTGGAAGCATCTTGTGAGGATTTTAAACAATTTCAGGCTGCTTTTTTGAAATGTCAACAAGTGACTTCTAATACAGAAAAAGTGTTGGAGGTGGAAAAATCCGTTAAAGAATTGCGAGAACATGAGAGGGAGTTAGAGAGGAAAGTAGATTATTTGGATATTCAAAGTAGAAGGAATAATGTGAAGACTGTTGGTTTGCCAGAAGGTATGGAAGAACAAGATCCTCTTTGTTTTTTTTACCGAATGGATTCCATAAATACTGGGGCAGGAATTTTCTCTGCAGGTATTGGAAAGAGCTCATAGAGCCTTAAGAAGAAGACCTCTGCCTGGTCAACCACCGAGACCTGTAATACTTCGATGTTTGAATTATTTGGACAGAGAAACGATACTTTGTTTAGCAGTGCAAAACGCGAGACAACGACAATCTCCATTAAGGATTCAGAATAGTAGAGTTTTTTTCTATCCTGATTTGAGTCAAGAGGTTATACAGTGTCAGCGTCGATTTAATCCAGTTAAAGAAGTTTGTGGCATAAAGATTATAAGTCTACTTTTCGCTATCCGGCAGTGTGAAGACTTTCAATCTCAGTTTTTTTTAGAATGAGTGTGAAGCAATGAGTTTTGCTGACTTGTTGCCAGATATAAGAGGACAAAGACGTAGCCCACCATTGTCTCCTAAAGAAAAATCTGGTTGTTCTGGAAATGGAAGAAATGGTGGAAATGGGAGAAATGGGAATGGAAAGAGTCCATTTCCTTGAAATGGGGTCGCCAAGCCTGGAATTTCTTGGATGAATAGAATAACTTTTTTATTTTTATTTTCTTTTTGTGTCATTATGATATCTTGTTATTTTTTGTTTGGCTGGGGAGGGAGAAATTTGCTCTGTTCTCCTAGTCATCAGCCACTGGTGGGCGATCCACACTCAACTTTTGTTTAGGGATAACTACCTTTTGGTAGTTTTTTTGGGGGGGGGTTTCTTTTTATCTTTTTTTTTAATTTTCATTTTATTTAGACTTTAATTTGTGGTTTATTTTTCTCCTATTGGAGGGCCTATTTACATTGATCTGAGTCTTTATATATTGATATTATTTAGTTTTTAGTAATATCAATGGATATGTCAAAGTTGAAGTTTGCTACTTTTAATGTTCGGCGTTTAAACAGTACAATTAAGTGTAAGCATATTTTTATCAAGCTCAATCTTTGGTAAAACATGTGTTTGGTAGAGATATGATTTTACCTGAAATCATTAAATTTGAGACTTTTGGCATCATGAGATGAAACATTGTTTAATAATGGAGGGAGTTACATGTGTTTTGCGGATAACTATAGATTTTTTTTATTAATAGGTGGTTATTATATTCAGAATGTTTGCATTTTGATTTTTATTGACTAGGTTTTAATGTGTATGCTCTACTTTTTTTTCTTTGTGGCTCTCCTTGGGAAAGTGGGGGGGAAAGGTTTCTTTCCTTTTTTTTGTTTTTTTTAATATATATAAAATATAACATTCATGTTTTGTTTATTGTTATAAATATTACTTATTGTCTGTGTTTTGAATGAATAAATAAAGTTTTTTTTTAAAAACAATTCTCAGCAGCACCAAAGTCTGGTGAACTTCATAAATATTACATTCTGTTCACAGAATTGTCTGCAACCAATGAACTTAGAGGAGTGAGAAGTGAGATTGGACTGTGAAATTAAAGAACATTTCTAAATTTACATACACATTATATGTGCATGCGCTTAGAATTAGAAGGGGGTTAAGTTAGGTTAATAATGATAAGAAAGTGTGATTCTGTTTTCATTTTTAAACGCGATTAAAAGCAACTTTTAGTTAAGTGACCATATCTATTGCTGCTGGGTTTTGGGGTCTTCTGGGCTCATAACAACTTTACGTAATCTCTATGCCATAAGTGCTCTGTGATTAGTAAGGGATTGCTTCAGGTGGTATGTGAGTGGGAAGGGAAGGTTGAGAACCACTGCTCTGCACCCAATTGTTACTGAAATATTTTGCTGGAGAAAAATTGTCATTGGCCCATTTCCTTTGGAGTTATGAAACCGTGCACATATTATGAAACCATGCTCATAACGAGTCAATTAGGAATGATTAAGTGGTTTTCAAACTGTTTCCTTCCACCCACATACCACCTTAAGCAATCCTTTACTAATCACAGAGCACCTATGGCATAGGGAATACTTAAAATGGTATGTGAGTGGAAAGAAAAAGGTTAAGAACCATTGCCTTAGACTCTGGCCAGCTTCCAGAGTAAATACTAATGCAAAAACTTTATTTACTCCATATATATAGTCGACCACTTTGAGTCCAATTTTGTCCCTGCTTATCCATTTGCTCTTAATATATCTATTGAAACCCTTAGGATTTTCCTTTACATTGTCTGCCAAAACAACCTCATGTTTTCTTTTAGCCTTCCTGATTTTTTATTTTTAATACTCCTCAATTTGCTCCATGTTGTCTATACCTGCTCTACATTTCCCTCTTCTTCCATACCTGATCCCCAATATCCCTCAAAAACAAGGGTCCCCATGCCTGTTTATTTTGCCTTTAATTCTGACAGGAACATAAAACTCTGCCCTCTCAAAATTTCACCTTTGAAGGTCTTCCACTTACCCAGCACATCCTTTCCACCTTATCCCAATTCACACATTCTAGATCCTTTCTCATTTCCTCAAATTTGGCCTTACATTAATTTAGAATCTTAACCTGAGTCCCAGATCTATCCATTTCCATAATTAATTTGAACTAATAGCATTATAATCACTGAACCCAAAATGTTCCCCTGTATATTCTTCTGTCACCTGTCCTGTCTCATTCTCTAATACTAATTGCACTCTCTCCAGTTGGTTCCTCTATATATTGATTTAGAAAATGTTCCTGAACATATTCAACATACTCCAAGCCATCCAGCCATTTTATACTATGGGAGTCTCAGTCAATATGTGGAAAGTTAAAATCTCCTATCATGGGTGGGAGGTGCTGGGGGAATAGGGCAGCTCCGTGAATGGAGAGAAGGAGCTGGGGAGCTGGAGGAGACAGGTGATGGGGAAGGAGAGAGGCCAAATGAAAAATGCCATCCAATTGGAGTGCCCAGATGGAATATTAGATATTGTTCCTCTTATTTGCAGTGGCCTCAGTTTGGAAGAGCATGATGCCATGGACAGAGTGGTCAGTATGGGAATGGGGTGTGAAATTGAAACAGTTGATCACTGGGAGCCCACATTATTCCAGTGATCAGAGTGAGGGCGTTCAATGAAAAGATCTCCCAATTTGCGTCCAGTCTTTCCGAGGTTGAGGAGACAACAACAGGAGCATTAGAAATAGTAGATGATGCCTATTGGAAGGACTATTTGGGGTTCCAACAGTGACTGCACTTCCTGAGAAGAGTGAAGCGGGCAAGGCTACTGGCCACCATTACATCAACCTTCCATTAAAGCTCCATAGAGGGCATCCTGGCTAACTGCATCACAGTATGGTCGCTGCAGAGAAATGGATCGGAGTTCAATCCACAAGATCATGAGAGTGGAAGAGAGGATCATTGGAGTCTCCATCTCCCCCACCCTACATCAATGTGATCTACCGGGATCAATGTCTGAAGAGGGTGCACACAACCATTGAGGATGCATTCCATCCTGCACACAGCATCATTCAGCTACTTCTGTTGGGGTAGATATACTGGAGTATCTGTGCCAGCACCACCAGGCTGAGGAACAGCTTCTTTTCATGGACAGTGAGAATGTGGATCGACCAAAGGAACTGCTCACATTCACCATTCATGACTCTCATTTCTACACAACAATATTCATTCATTTATTTTTATGGATAAAATACTTGTCCTGCAGATGTTTTATTTGTCTGTAAATGTGTTATGTCTGCATGTTTTGCACCAAGGACTGGAGAACGCTGTTTCGTCGGGTTGTACATGTACAATCAGATGACAATAAACTTGACTATATCCCTTTGCTTCCTATAGACACTGCATGACCTACTTTGTTTCTCCAGAATTTTTGTGCAATTTTTGTCTATAATCACAGTCTGCAGGCTGTGTTTCTGAATCCACAATATAAACATGCACTGAAAATGTTACTAGCTCTGTGCCAGGAGACATCCAATTCACTCCTCCTTGACATAACAGTTCTGATATATATTTGTTGGGTGCAACCCTTTAATAAACTTCCTCATATTTTCTGAGCTAATACTGATTCCCCACAAACTTTGAGTTCGCTTAGTTGTACATTGCTTGCAACTTTATCAAAGATGTTTGCAAGTCAAGGTGGGCCAGGGAGTTTGCTTACCTCTACACATTAGGGTTCTTCCATTACGAAACAAATCCAGCTGGCCAAATCTGCCCTTTCTATGTCGGAACTGACCATCATTTGCAACTAGTTTGGTCACAATAATCAATTTTATCACAGAGGCTACCTTCCTAAAATATTCCACAATCTTCCAAAAATATTGCTGACCATGTCCATCATACTAAATAAAAATAATTATCTATTGGACAGTTTCAGTGACTTCCAGGGAGGCATGGTTGGTGTAGTGGTTAGCACACGCCTTTGCGGTGCTAGCGATCAGGACCCTTGTTCGAATCCTGTACTGCCTGTAAAATGTTTGTACATTCACCGCGTGTTTTATCTGGGGGCTCTGGTTTCCTCATACCATTCAAAAATGCACTGGGGGTGTAGGTTAATGGGCCTGTTAGCATGTGGTATGTCTAATTTACATTTAAATTTTTTTTAAATTTTTTAAATTCTCATTTTCATTGAACCAGTGCAAGTTATCTACATTCATGTTATAAATTTTTGTGATAATGTGATTGACATTTTGGGATATATGTCTTCAATTTGGAGATGTTTTTCTCAAGAGCAAATAGTACAGCCAATGTTCCACCCATTGAAAATCACATCAAAAACACCCATAATGCATTTTTGCCCGATCTTTGATTTAGAAAATTTTGCTGACAAAAGATTATTCGGGAATGTTTCTCGCATGAACTGAAATATAGCAATACACATAAATGATCTGAGCTGCATTATTTTCAATAACACTGGAGAGTTGTTCATATCATTATATAGTTAGTGGATTTTAAATGAGAATAAATTAGTTGACACAATTATCGACAATGGCCATCAGAATTATTCCACGGGCTGCAAAGCACTTTGCAATGTTCTGAGAGTGTGAAGGCATTGCATAAATATGTTTATTCTTTCAACAACATTGATGAGGTAGATGTAATGAAAATCTTTCCAGAAGATAAACAAAAAGATTATTATCAATGTCAATAAGAAAAATACAGCAAAAAAATGAAGGGAAATTGGTATTTTCACCAATGAATGAGCTTTGATCGTACTTCTGTAAAGAAAAGTGAAAATAGAAAACTCATAAGACAGCAGAGGAAAAAGATGCAACGGAGATGGTCTTATTAGCGATTGAGGTCAGAGAGGTGATATTGTGATGGGGCATTGAAGGGTGTGAGCAGAGCTATCTCATTAAAGATGTGAAACCAGAGTAATGCAAGAATGCCAAAGGGAATTGACATGCTCAATAAATCAGGGTCAGACTGTAGCTTTGTTCTGAAGAAATTAAAGAAAATGTAGAACAGTCTCATGCTTGAGTGCAATTCAACACCTGAAAAAGCAGAAAGGAAAAGGGAATGGGTTAGATATTTTACACCAGTGAAAATGAATTAATTGGCAGGTTTGACCTGGATTGGAAATCATGGTCTTTGACCTGGGAAAACCAGCAACAAGTGATGCAATAGCTGCAAGGAGAGTGTTCAGAGTGGAGCATGAGCATTAATGATGGGTAGGCTGGCAGGGGAAGGCAATCAGAGGAGAAGTGTAAGGTGGAGAACTGAGAGTATGATGATACTGGAAGTGAGTGATGCTTAAAACTTTATTCACTCCTCAGCCCTGGAGGTCATGGAGGGATTTATTGGGCCTAAACAGTGGCTCGGCATAAATATTGCCTGGACAAAATTTGTAGAGAACATGGCGTGATTTTCAGTCATCTGCCATTGTCCGTCTAGGCATACAATAGCAGCAATTGCTGTTCCTCTCAGTCTTTTTATTTCTTTATCATTATTACATTACTTAGCTTGTTCTTTCTTTTTCCCAACAGGGAGGAGGAAGGTTGAACCAAAAGACTTGTCAGTTGATTTATTTGACCAAGTCTGATATTACTAATTAGCAGCTACAGTGAAATGTCAGGTCTGAGATCACACAGATAGTTTTAAACTTGACACTACCTTTCTCGTTGTGGTCAGCACATTATCAATGTTTCTGAACTAGGCAGAAGTTTTAACCTTGTAACTGAGAGAAGTGATTAAGAATCTATTCAAATTTAACTACTTAAGGAATTAATCTTAGTCTTGTGTCTAAAAACATGACATGCTGGAGAACCTCAGCAGATCAAACAGTGTCCATTATGTAGCAAATGCCGGCCAGCATTTTATCACACTTTGATAAAGGGCTTAAGCCCGAAACGTCAGTTATGTATCTTTGCCTTTGCTTCATAATGGACACTGTTTGACCAGCTGAGCTTCACCAGCATGCCGTGTTTATACTTCAACCACAGTGTCTACAGAATTTTGTGATTTACTTCGTCTTGTTTGTTTCGAAGCCAATGGGTTTACACCAGACCCGAGCTCAGTCAGACTGCTGTAAAGCAAGGTTTTGTCATTGTCTCAGAACTATGTTGAAATAGCATAAGGAATAAGCCTACTCTGCCATTCAATGTGACCATGACTATAATGATAGGGTCATCTTTACCTACCTGCTTTCCCCCCCCCACCCCCCAATGTCCCATAATTCCCTTACTATGTAGAAATCTACCCAACCTTATCTTAAATATATTTACTGAGGTCACCTCCACTACTTCAATGGGCAGCAAATTCCACAGATTTACCACCCTCTGGGAAATGCAGGTCCTCATCTCTGCCCTAAATCGACAACCATGAATCTTGAGGCTATGTCTCCTTCATCTTTCTCAGTGCAATACTATGCCTCACCTCCAACACTGCTGGAATGGAACTATTCTATGGGGAAATGGGAAATATTTCAACCTTCATTGACTCCACTCCAATGCCCTCTCAGAATTTATTTTCATAAACAAGTAACAAAATTCAATGTTTTGCAGGAGGATCTTAGTTCAAACATTCATATAAACCACCTTATAATAATTATTTTTAATAATGCACGAAAAGTAAGGCAGTGTCTTTGGTTCATTGATTATTCAGGAATCTGATGGCAGCGGGGAAGAAGCACACCTTGTGCCGCTGAGTGCTCATCATTAGGCTCATGTACCCTTTTCCCAATAATAGTGCTGTGAAGAGGGTGGTGGGGGTCTTTGAGGATAGAGGCTACTTTTTGAAGACATCATCTCATGTAGATGTCCTTGATGGAGTGAAATCTGGTGCCTGTGATGTCGCATGGCAAGTTAACAACCAAGTGGAGTTTATTCTTGTCCTGAGTGTTGATGCCTCCATACTAGACAGTGATGCAACCAACCAGAATGCTCTCCATGGTACACCCGTAGAAGCATTTAAGAGTTATGGGTGACAACGTTAGTATGTGAAAGTTTCTGGATTTGAATTCTCTACTTGAAAACACAATCACAATAATGGAACAAATTAGGCAAGTGAGTCATGGAGAACATTGGCTTCATTCCGCCCGCCCCCCCCCTTCCTTTAAACCTGAAGCTGAAAATGAGACTGTAGATTTTGATGTGACAAAATATTCTATCATTTTCATTCATTCAGCTGCCTTGCCATTCAGCGTGGATGATCATGCCTCATCCATCATGATCTCTGACCCTCAAAATTGTAGTTGTTGCCTCCCTGTTCTCTTTTGGTAAAGACTCCATCTTTGACCTGAGACCATAGTTGATGTTGAGTTCATGGAGGCTCCGGGAGAGATCCTTGGAGATGTTGACACCATAGGTGCAACACCAGGGCAGGTGCCCTGGGTGTCACTTGAAGGGGAACGCCACTATCCTTGCCCACCAATCCTCATAAGAATTTATAAACAAACTCGTATGTGTTATTTAGAACCAGGAGTGCATGTTGAGTACTCTGTAAGCATTGTTAACACCCTCTGCTGCTCAATGTCCATTCCCTTCCTTGACTCGTCAGTACCTCGGAGGTGCCAGTTCAGCATCACCTTCGCTGCCAGTGTCCTTAATCACTCACCAAAACCACAACATTCTGCTGTGGGCTTCCTATAACCCAGCACTGAGCATTCTCTGAGGCGGTGAGGGTTCCAGCACCAATCCTCCTTTAAGAACGGTGTAAAAAAAAAAGTTCTACGTGGTGTGCGTGGCAAGTTCGGCAAGCAAAAGGCACTTCTCCCCTCTCCTCAGTCCTAACATGTAACTCCAAAACCTCAAATCCCTGTCTCATCCCACATTTGTCTAATATGCTTGTGATTGTATTCTAACCTGATCTTTGCAAATTAGTTCCTTCATTGCAATACAACAATATCCTAATGATTTTTTTAAATTATTTTTCACACTATGAACCATATTAACCAAAATACACACAAACATTTCCCTCTTGAATATACACAGTGGCATTTTCTCCCTTTTTCCCCCCTTCCCTTCCCTCCCTCCTTCCCACCCCCCTCTCTCCCCACTAAACATTCAACATACACAATAAACCAATTAAACAATGTCATCACAAAATGAAAATAAACAAGAAAATTGTGTCATCTATTTTTACACACTGGGTCAGTTCATTTCGTCGTCTTCTCATTCTGTCATTTTAGGGGGTGGAGGTCTGTGGTAGGCCCTCTCTGTTGTGTTTGATGTTCGGTTCCCAAATTTGTTCGAATACTGTGATGTTATTTTTTTAATTGTATCTTATTTTTTCCAATGGAATACATTTATTCATTTCTATGTACCATTGCTGTACTCTCAGGCTCTCTTCTGATTTCCAGGTTGACATTATACATTTTTTTGCTACAGCTAAGGCTATCATAATAAATCTATTTTTGTGCTTCATCCATTTTGAGGCCTAGTTCTTTACTTGTATTACTTAGAAGAAAGATCTCTGGATTTTTTGGTATGTTGCTTTTTGTGATTTTATTTAATACCTGAGGTCTTTCCAAAACTTTTCCACTTTCTCACATGCCCAAATTGCATGTACTGTTATTTCCGTTTCCTCCTTACAGTGAAAACATCTATCTGATACTGTTGGGTCCCATTTATTTAACTTTTGGGGCATGGTATATAGCCTGTTTAACCAATTGTATTGTATCATGCGTAACCTCGTGTTTATTGTATTTCTCAGTTCTGGAGCATAGCTTTTCCAATTTTTCATCTTTATGTTTAGATCTTGTTCCCACTTTTGTTTGGGTTTACAGCTTATTTCCTCGTTCTCTTTCTCTTGCAGCTTGATGTACATGTTTGTCATAAATCTTTTAATTATCATTGTGTCTGTAATCACATATTCAAAGCTGCTTCCTTCCGGTAACCTCAGCCTGCTTCCCAGTTTGTCCTTCCAGTAGGTTTTCAGTTAGTGGTATGTAAACATTGTACCATGAGTTATTCCATATTTGTACTTCATTTGTTCGAAAGATAATAAATTATTTCCCCTAAAAAACAATTTTCTATTCTTTTAATTCCTTTTTTCTCCCATTCTCCAAAGGAAAGGTTATCTATGGTGAAAGGGATTAGTTGATTTTGCATCAATAATAATTTTGGTAGTTGGTAATTTGTTTTTTTCTTTCTACATGAATCTTCCAAATGTTGAGCAGATGGTGCAGTACTGTTGCACCAGATTTTCATCCCACTTATAAAGTATATGTTCTGGTACCTTCTCCCCTATTTTATCTAGCTCTAACCTGGTCCAATCTGGTTTTTCCTTGTTTGATAAAAATCTGATAGATATCTTAATTGTGCTGCTCTATAATAATTCTTAAAGTTTGGTAGCTGTAAGCCCCCTTGTTTTGTACCATTCTGTTAATTTATCTAGCACTATCCTCTGTTTTTTTCCCCCCTTTCCATAAGAATTTCCTTATAATTTTCTTTAGCTCATTGAAGAATTTCACTGTTAAAGGAATTGATAACGATTAAAATAGGTATTGTATCCTTGGGAAGATATTCATTTTAATACAATTTACCCTTCCTATCATGTTAGTGGTAAATCTTTTCAATGCTCTAAGTCATCTTGTAATTTCTTCATTAATGGCTGATCATTTAATTTGTATATGTGGCCTAGAATATTATCTAGTCTAATACCTTGGCATCGGATTGCTTGTGTTTGCCATTTAAATGGTGATTCTTTCTTAAACTTTGTGAAATCCACATTATTTATTAGCATCGCTTCACTTTTATTTGCATTGATCTCGTACCCCGATACTTCTCCATATTCCTTCAATTTTTTATGTAATTCTTTTATTGATAATTCTGGTTCTGTTAAGTATACTATGACATCATCTGCAAATAGACTGATTTTATAATCCTTCTCTTTTATTTTCATCCCTTTCATTTTCTGTTCTTACCAGTTCTGCCAAGGGTTCTATAGCTAAAGCAAACAGTGAGGGAGATAGTGAACATCCCTGCCTAGTTGACCTGCTTAATTTAAATTGGTTCGATATATATCCATTTATTGTCACCTTCGTCAATGGTCCCTTATATAATGCTTTAATCCAATTAATATTTATTTTCTCTGGTAGGTTGAACCTCTGTAGTACTTTGAATAACTAAGTACAAATATTTTATGTTTTAGAAGTGTTGTCATACAATGTGTTCAAAAAAAGAAAACTGAGAAATGGAATTGGGGGAAAAGGGAAAAGGTGGTGGTGAGGAAGTGGAAACGAGATGTAAACAATGTATGAAATGGCCATGTTGAACTATATGACTATAAATATTAACAGAATTCATAACCAAATCAAAAGGAAGAGGCTATTAAATTTACTGAAAAAAGATAAAAATTGATATAGCATTCATGCAGAAAACGCATCTAACGGAAGTGGAACACAAGAAATTAAGGAGAGACTGGGTAGGACACGTAACGGCAGCATCATGTAATTCAAAAGCCAGAGGAGTAGCTATATTAATCAATAAAAATGTACCAATCAAAATAGAAGAGGAAATAATGGGTCCATCAGGGAGGTATGTAATGATAAAGTGTCAGATATATTCAGAATTTTGGAATTTGCTCAATATATATATGCACCTAATGAAGAGGATCAAAAGTTTATGCAAGATATATTTTTGAAGATTGTTGACACGCAGGGAAATATATTGATAGGAGGGGACTTTAACCTTAATTTGGATTCAAAGATGGATAAAACTAGACAAAAGACTAGCAGAAAGAACAAAGTAGCCAAATTTATGGTTAAATCAATGCAGGAAATGCAACTTATGGATATATGGAGGAGACAACACACAAAGGAGAAGGAATACTCATATTATTCGGGTAGACATAAAACATACTCAAGGATTGATATGTTTTTGTTGTCAGCCCACATCCAAGGGAGAGTTAGGAAAATGGAATAGAAAGCTAGATTGTTATCCGATCACTCACCCTGTTATTGTCAATAGAACTGGAGACATCAATGTGCTAATGATTCAAGCAGTTCTCTCTCTCTCTCCTCTCCTCCCTCCCTCTCTCCTCCCTCCCTCTCTCACTCCCTCCCTCTCACCTCCCTCCCTCTCTCCTCCCTCCCTCTCTCCTCCCACCCTCTCACCTCCCACCCTCCTCACCTCCACCCACCACCCACCCTCACACCACCCACCCTCTCACCACCCACCCACTCACCACCCACCACACCACCCACCCTCACTCCCACCCTCACTCCTCCCACCCTCTCACCTCCCACCCTCTCACCTCCCACCCACCCACCACCACCCCTCCCTCACTCCTCCCTCCACCCTCACTCCTCCCTCCCTCCACACACCCACCCACACACCCCCTCCCTCCTCCCCACCCTCACTCCCCCACCCACACCCCACCCACTCTCCCCCCACCCTCACACCCCCTCCCACTCTCCCCCCTCCCACACACCCCTCCCTCACTCCCCTCCCACTCACCCCTCCCTCTCTCCCCACCCTCTCTCCCCCTCCCTCTCTCCCCCTCCCTCTCTCCCCCTCCCTCTCTCCCCCCTCCCTCTCTCCCCCCTCCCTCTCTCCCCCCTCCCTCTCTCCCCCCTCCCCTCTCCCCCTCCCTCTCTCCCCCTCCCCTCTCTCCTCCCTCCCTCTCTCTCCCTCCCTCTCTCCCCCTCCCTCTCACCCCCCTCCCTCTCTCCCCCTCCCTCTCTCCCCCTCCCTCTCTCCTCCCTCCCTCTCTCCTCCCTCCCTCTCTCCTCCCTCCCTTCTCCCCCTCCCTCTCTCCCCCATCTCTCCTCCCTCCCTCTCTCCCCCTCCCTCTCTCCCCCTCCCTCTCTCCTCCCTCCCTCTCTCCCCCTTCCCTCTCCCCCCTCCCTCTCTCCCCCCTCCCTCCCCCCTCCCTCTCTCCTCCCTCCCTCCCTCCCCCCTCCCTCTCTCCCCCCTCCCTCTCTCCCCCCTCCCTCTCTCCCCCTCCCTCTCTCCCCCTCCCTCTCTCCCCCTCCCTCTCTCCCCCTCCCTCTCTCCCCCTCCCTCTCTCCCCCTCCCTCTCTCCCCCTCCCTCTCCCCCTCCCTCTCTCCCCCTCCTCTCTCCCCCTCCCTCTCTCCCCCTCCCTCTCTCCCCCCTCCCTCTCTCCCCCTCCCTCTCTCCCCCTCCCTCTCCCCCTCCCTCTCTCCCCCTCCCTCTCTCCCCCTCCCTCTCTCCCCCTCCCTCTCTCCCCCTCCCTCTCTCCCCCCTCCCTCTCTCCCCCTCCCTCTCTCCCCATCCCTCTCTCCCCCCCTCTCTCCCCCTCCCTCTCTCCCCCTCCCTCCCCCTCCCTCTCTCCCCCTCCCTCTCTCCCCCTCCCTCTCTCCCCCTCCCTCTCTCCCCCTCCCTCTCTCCCCCTCCCTCTCTCCCCCTCCCTCTCTCCCCCTCCCTCTCTCCCCCTCCCTCTCTCCCCTCCTCTCTCCCCCCCTCCCTCTCTCCCCCTCCCTCTCTCCCCCCCTCCCCTCTCTCCCCCCTCCCTCTCTCCCCCTCCCTCTCTCCCCCCCTCTCTCCCCCTCCCTCTCTCCCCCCTCCCTCTCTCCCCCTCCCTCTCTCTCCCCCTCCCTCTCTCCCCCCCTCCCTCTCTCCCCCTCCCTCTCTCCCCCTCCCTCTCTCCTCCCTCCCTCTCTCCCCCCTCCCTCTCTCCCCCTCCCTCTCTCCCCCTCCCCCTCTCCCCCTCCCCCTCTCCCCCTCCCCCTCTCCCCCTCCCTCTCTCCCCCTCCCTCTCTCCCCCCTCCCTCTCTCCTCCCTCCCTCTCTCCTCCCTCCCTCTCTCCCCCTCCCTCTCTCCCCCCTCCCTCTCTCCCCCTCCCTCTCTCCCCCCTCCCTCTCTCCCCCCTCCCTCTCTCCCCCCTCCCTCTCTCCCCCCTCCCTCTCTCCCCCTCCCTCTCTCCCCCTCCCTCTCTCTCTCTCTCTCCTCAGCCACATCAAGCATGTCTGAGACCTGATCTCAGTGCAATATCAATATGAATTTCCACCACTCTCACTGCCAAAAACACAAGCACACTCAATGTTGTATCCCAGCACCACACTTCTTTCTTTGGCTTGGCTTCGCGGACGAAGATTTATGGAGGGGGTAAAAGTCAACGTCAGCTGCAGGCTCGTTTGTGGCTGACAAGTCCGATGCGGGACAGGCAGACACGGTTGCAGTGGCTGCAGGGAAAAATTGGTGGGTTGGGGTTGGGTGTTGGGTTTTTCCTCCTTTGCCTTTTGTCAGTGAGGTGGGCTCTGCGGTCTTCTTCAAAGGAGGTTGCTTCCCGCCAAACTGTGAGGCGCCAAGATGCACGGTTGGAGACGATATCAGCCCACTGGCGGTGGTCAATGTGGCAGGCACCAAGAGATTTCTTTAGGTAGTCCTTGTACCTTTTCTTTGGTGCACCTCTGTCACGGTGGCCAGTGGAGAGCTCGCCATATAACATTCTGGAGACGTGACCCACCCAGCGCAGCTGGATCTTCAGCAGCGTGGACTCGATGCTGTCGACCTCTGCCATCTTGAGTACTTCGACGTTAGGGATGAAAGCGCTCCAATGGATGTTGAGGATGGAGCGGAGACAACCTTTCCAACAGCACCACACTACAAAACCACTTAATACACATCATCATTTGGCCTTACAAACAGGAACAAAATTTACTCCAGAGGAAGTAGTTCATCAGCATTCCTTTCTACAACGTTTCCAGACATGTACTTGGAGATCAAACTGGAGTCCATTGGTGTACTGCATTCAGGTACTTTAATCCCAAAAAGTATATAACTTTAACTTCATATTTTGTCTTTGTTATTTTTCCATTCTTGATCTAAAGAATACCCTTATTTTTGGAATAACAGTTTTGCAAAAATTCATCAGAAAAATACATGAATTTATCTTGATGTGTTTTGTTTTGGTTCCATTTCTGATCAAAACAATCCCCTTTTTTGAATTGGCAGTTTTGCGAAAATTAATTCCTTTTTCCTCAATTAAATCTCCATTCTATGGCGTGGGGCCAACACCTGGGGACAGGCTGACAACTATGCAATTTAAGGTGACCTTTAAAGTTCAAGGCTTTAAAACATAGGATTGCTACAAGTTACTGTATTTTAATCCCTCAAAAATGCACGCACACCATCAATAGTGTTAAATTGTTTGTAGCAGCAGCACAAACCCGCAGAAGCACAACACTCCTCTACCGCCCACTCCTACTGTTCAGGCTTTAAATAGCCTATAAAAGGAGCCGACTGTGGTTTATTTTAAAATTCCACAAACAAGGGGTTTGGGCACAAGATGGCGGGCACTTATGTTGGGCAGTGGCCTTGAGGGATTGCAGATTCCAGGGATGCAGAGAAGAGGGGCAGGGCACCAGAAACCGGTGGGACCACCCCTTGTGTAAGGAGAAGCAGAAAAGATGTCTCCACAGGATGGTAACCATGGCAGCGGATCAGTGAGAAGCAGTGTTGCTGAAGAGCACTCAATGGTGACTTGAGGCGAAGAACCCACAAAGGCTGGCAACTGCAGTCAAGGAACACTCACCAGGCAGTGGACTGCTGGAGACTGGTTGAAGGTATACCAGGTATCAGAGATGCCATGGGCACTGAGGGCTTGCTGATCATTTCAGAGGTTTGGATCTGGAGCTTGGATTGCCAAAGGCTTGGACTGAAGGTTGTGTAGCTGCAAAGGCTACAGGAGCGCTGAAGAAGACTCCATGGACACTCAGGGTGGGGGGAGAACTCTCCTTTGCTTTTCTTTCTCTGGCTGTAAAGGGCACTGGGCAATTTCTGCAAATGGTGAATTTTTGTCTGACTTACAGTACATAGAAAACTACAGCACAGTACAGGCCCTTCAGCTGTCAAAAATGTTATACCAACCCATATAATTTTTTAAAAATACTAAACCTTTTCTATCCAGTAACCCTCTATTTTCTTCCTTCCATGTGCCTGTCTAAGAGTCTCTTAAATACCCCTAATGTTTCAGCCTCCACCACCATCCCTGGCAAGGCATTCCAGGCACCCACAACTATCTGCATAAAAAAACATATCCTTGATGTTTCCCCTAAATTTCCCTCACTTCACTTTGCACTCATGTCCTTGTTGTTTGCTATTCCTGTCCTCGGAAACAGGTACTGGCTATTCACCCTATCTCTGCCTCTCATAATCTTATAGACCTCTAAGTCTCCTCTCATCCTTTTATGCTCCAAAGAGAAAAGACCCAGCTCTGCTAACCTTGCCTCATAAGACTTGCTTTCCAATCCAGGCAACATCCTGGCAAATCTCTTCTGCACCCCCTCTCCACAGCTTCCACAACCTTCCTATAATGAGGTGACCAGATTGAGCACACAATACTCTGTCTGGTCTCACCACAGATTTGTAGAGTTGCAACAGGAAGTGCCAGTCAATACCAGGGAAGTTTAAATCACCCAAAACTACAGCCCTGTATGTCCTGCACCATTCCAAAATCTGCCTGCTTAGCTGCTCCTCAGAGCCCTGATGGCTATTTGGGCGCCTACAGATCACTCATGGTACGGTGATTTCTCCCTTCCTATTTCTGACTTCCACCCACCATCTCCAGCATCCTCCCTTTCTATAGCTGTGATACTATCCCTGACCAGTAATGCTACTCCTGTCCTGCCTCCATTGCCTCCCAACCTATTCCTTTTAAAATGCCTAAACCCTGCTACCAGCATCAGTCCTTCCTCCAGCAAGTCTCTGTAACGGCCACTACATCATAGTTCCCCGTACTGATCCATGATCTAAGTTCATCCCCTTTATTCTTAATACACCTAGCATTGAAACAGACGCACTTCAACCCCTTTAAATGGCTCCATTTATTCCTGTCCTTCCTTACAAACTCAGAACAAACAGTATCAAGCTTTTGATCTTCTGCCCTATTTTCTACACTCACATTCAAGTTCTCACACCCCTGCCAAACTACTTAAACCCTCCCCAGTAGACCAAAGGAAATTTCATGTTGTGTTACATGTCAATCAAAGAATCTTGAATGTTAAACTTCTACAAAGTATGAACCAGTCTCCTGTCTCCGATAGCACCCTGCATTCAGTGACAAAATCCATACCGACAACGAACACCATATATTGCTATAGCGAAGAGGGATGAGTCAGTAAGTTTGCAGATGATATGAATGTTTGAGTGTTGTGGATAGTGTTGATGGTAGCTGTAGTTTACAACAGGATATAAACAAGATGCAGAGTTGGGTAGAAAAGTGGCAGATGGAGTTCAATCCAGATAAGTGCCAGGTGATGAATTTTGGAAGGTCAAACTTGAAGACAGAGGACATGGTTAGTGATAGGATATTTAAAAGTGTGGAAGAACAGAGGGACTTTGGGCTCCAAATTGTAGATCATTCAAGGATACGGCACAGGTTGATAGGATAGTTAAGAAGGTCTATGGTATACTGGGCTTCATTAGTCAGGGGAGTGAGTTCAGGAGTTGAGGTAATGTTACAGCTCTATAAATCTCTGGTGAGACCAAATTTGGAATGATTTTAATTTAGACAATATTGGGTTCAATTCTGGTCACCCTATTATAGGTAGGATGTAGAAGCTGTGGAGAAGGTGTAGAGGAGATTTACCAGATGTTGCCTGGATTGGAAAATGTCATGATGCAAATTTAACAGAGCTAGGGCTTTTCTCTTTGGAGCGAAGAAGGATGAGATGTGAATTAATAAAGGCCTACAAGATTATGAGAGGCATGGATAAGGTAGACAGCCAGCATCTTTTTCCCAGGGTAGCAAATGCCAGAGGAGTCATCAGGGGTATGTTTTCTTCACACAGATTTGTGGGTGCCTGGAATGAATTGCCAAGGGTGGTGGTGGGAGTTGAAACAATTGGGGCATATGGATGAAATAAAAATAGAGGGTTACGATAGAGGGATGGGTTAGTTTTTTTGGAGAGTAAATATATATTTAGATCAGCACCACATTGTGGGACAAAGGGCCTGTACTTTAAACTTAAATTTTAAATTTGGACGTACAGCACGGTAACAGGCCATTTCAGCCCACGAGCCCTTGTCGGCCAATTTACATCCAATTATCCTACATCCCCAGTACATTTTGAATGGTGGGAGGAGACCAGAGCCCCCTGAAGAAAACCCACGCAGACACGAGGAGAACATACAATCTCTTTACAAAGTGGGATTCGAACCATGCTCCGAAATGCTGGTGCTGTAAGGTGTTGCACTGACCACTACACTAATCGTGCCACCCATACACCAACCATACTGTGCAGTTATGTTCTATGTCTGGTCACACCCATGTCATTCACCCATGTCACATGCTTCAGACACATGCTCACTATATCTCTTCTTCCATTTTCCATTCTAATTCTTTTAGATTTCTCCTGACTCTGCCCCAAACGTACCTAATTATAGATGGTAAACAAATGTCACTCACCCCTTTGTCCATTCAGTTCATCAGCCAAATGATGTGTTCCCGACTGGATCCTACCAACTAAGACAACTTTTTTGAAATATGGTACAGTCCCGTTGGAGATTTATTATGCCTGATCCTGTTACGGAATCAAACCAAAACATCAAACACTGAAGAAAATGGAATTGAGGCAAGGAATAGCAAATACCACGTGGTCCGTGTATGTGAGAACATGAGAAACAGGAGCCAATAATTCCCTCAAGCTTTCTCAGCCATTCAAGAAGAGTGGCAATTCTACTAGAGCACCAGAGACCTGGGTTCTAACCGGCACTGTCTGTAGGGAGTTTGTATGTTCTCCCCGTGACCTGTGTGGGCTTTCTCCTGATGCTCGGATTTCCTCCCACCCTCTCAAAACCTATGGGGCTAGTATGTTAATGGGGTATAATTGGGCAGAACAAGTTTGATGCAGTGGAAAGGCCTTTGACTATGCTGTATTATAGAAAATAAAATATAAAAAATAAATATAGTTCACTTTCCTGCTGTCTCCTCCAACTATTTAACTCTCATGTAGTTTATCTATCTGTCTTTTTCTACCTTGAATGTATTCAATGTTTGCCACCCCCTCTCCCACCTTAACTGTTCAGTGGAATAGAAATTTTAAAATTTCAAGGCCGTCTCAAAGAAGAAATTGCTCCTCATCCCCTTATTCTGTAACAGATTTCTACATGGATCCAATATTTATTTGTTTTTATATATGCCTATACTGAGGACATACAGTAAGTATCATTTGTCTGTACATATGTTATGTATGGATGTGTGTTTGCAATATTGTACGAATGACTGGAAAACGCTGTTTCATCGGGTTGTATTTGTACAATCGGTTGATAATAAACTGGAACTTGATATCCTGGCTAGAGGAAACATCTCAGCATCTACCTTGTCAATTAATCTCAGAAAACTATGCCCAATGTACTTCCTATATTTTTTCATGTCAATCCCTTTCTTCTCATGAATCATCTTAATGAACCATCTCTGCACTAACTCCCAACTGAGTATGTCCTTATCGACTATAGACTAAAATTGTACACAATACTTGTGCCAACTCACCAGCCCCCTGTAAAATTAATCAAAGCTTTTGTATTTATACTTCATTCTCCCTGCAATAAAAGCCAACATTCCATTAGCCATCTTAATAACTTGCCATACCTGCAGGGTCATATCTTGTGTTTCCTGTACATGTTGCTCCATTTATTTTTGCATTCTTCCAGTGTGGGTAACTGTGCACTTTCCAATATTATTCTTCATCTGCAGTTTCTTGGTGACTCGTTTAATCATACTGTACCCCTTTGCATGGTATTTTTGTTCTGTGTGTTGAGGGTCATTATCTGAGAGTGGGACCCTCTTTGCATCAAAAACAAATCGGACTTCAGCACATTAATCCAAAACATTAATATAGATTGCAGATAATTGAGATCTCAGCCTTGATGCCTGTGATATCCATGTTAGTTGTGAGTGTCAATCTGAAAAAAAGGCATTTATCATGGGTCGTCACTCCCTATTGTTTGTTTGCCATTCAGCTACTCTTTGCAGACGATGCCGCTTTAGTTGCCCATTCAGAGCCAGCTCTTCAGCGCTTGACGTCCTGTTTTGCGGAAACTGCCAAAATGTTTGGCCTGGAAGTCAGCCTGAAGAAAACTGAGGTCCTCCATCAGCCAGCTCCCCACCATGACTACCAGCCCCCCCCCACATCTCCATCGGGCACACAAAACTCAAAACGGTCAACCAGTTTACCTATCTCGGCTGCACCATTTCATCGGATGCAAGGATTGACAACAGACTCGCCAAGGCAAATAGCGCCTTTGGAAGACTACACAAAAGAGTCTGGCAAAACAACCAACTGAAAAACCTCACAAAGATTAGCGTATAAAGAGCCGTTGGCATACCCACACTCCTGTTTGGCTCCGAATCATGGGTCCTCTACCGGCATCCTAGAACGCTTCCACCAGCATTGTCTCCACTCCATCCTCAACATTCATTGGACCGACTTCATCCCTAACGTCGAAGTACTCGAGATGGCAGAGGTCGACAGCATCAAATCCACGCTGCTGAAAATCCAATTGCGCTGGGTAGGTCACATCTCCAGAATGGAGGACCATCGCCTTCCCAAGATAGTGTTATATGGCGAGCTCTCCACTGGCCACCGTGACAGAGGTGCACCAAAGAAGAGGTACAAGGACTGCCTAAAGAAATCTCTTGGTGCCTGCCACATTGACCACCGCCAGTGGGCTGATATCGCCTCAAACCGTGCATCTTGGCGCCTCACAGTTCGGCGGGCAGCAACCTCCTTTGAAGAAGACCGCAGAGCCCACCTCACTGACAAAAGACAAATGAGGAAAAACCCAAAACCCAACCCCAACCAACCAATTTTCCCTTGCAACCGCTGCAACCGTGACTGCCTGTCCTGCATCGGACTTGTCAGCCACAAACGAGCCTGCAGCTGACGTGGACATTACCCTTCCATAAATCTTCGTCCGTGAAGCCAAGCCAAAGAAAGAAGATTATATGCCACTTTCTTCCCTCCAAAACCATGCATCCTCATTTTATGCAGTAACCCTTAATATGGCACCTTATTGAATGATTTGTGGAATTGCCTACTCATTATCCCTTATCCATTCTCTCTGTTATATCTTCAAATAACTGGCATATTTGTCAAACACAATTTCCTTTTCATAAAATTACATTTTCTCAACTTGATTTTCTAAGTGACCTGTTCTCAACTCCATAATAATATATTTCAGCAACTTCATGTCAGTAATTGGTTGACAAGTTTCTTCAAATCTCTTCTTGAATAGAAATGCTATAACAGTAGATGCAGTTTTCCAATCCTCTGGGATATCTCCAGAATCTATAACAGTAGATGCAGTTTTCCAATCCTCTGAGATATCTCCAGAATCTATAACAGTAGATGGAGTTTTCCAATCCTCTGGGATATTTCCAGAATCGATACAGTAGATGCAGTTTTCCAATCCTCTGGGATATCTCCACAATCTATAACAGTAGATGCAGTTTTCCAATCCTCTGGGATATCTCCACAATCTATAACAGTAGATGCAGTTTTCCAATCCTCTGGGATATCTCCAGAATCTATACAGTAGATGCAGTTTTCCAATCCTCTGGGATATCTCCAGAATCGAGGGAATTTTGGATGTATCAACTACTTTTGCAGCCACTTCCTTTAAGTCCTTGGTGTGAACACCATGAGGGGATTTATCTGTCTTGACCTCCATTATTATGTTAAGTACATTTTCTCATATTAGAGCTTGTTTTAAGGTATTTCTTTTTAAATCCTTTTGATTATCTATTACTATTGGCGTGGGGTTTTTTTTACATATTTTCTACCATGTAGACTAAAGCAACAATTATTTTGAATCTCTTGCTTTATTAATTCTCAAGTCTTGTCCTCTAAGGGACCAGTGTTTTTCCTGTCAGATTTTACATTAGTTGCTAGTTTACTCTTGTATTCCATCTTCACCTGTTTTACATTTTTTTTATTCATAGGAAGAAACTAAGTCAATTTTTCATTGGTTCAGTACAATGCAACATGTTCCAATTGTGAATTGGGAGCAAATATTAATCAGGTAATGGATGATGAGCAAGAAAAAAAACAATCATATACATCGATAAAACTGAGAATCTGTGCTCATGTTGGGAAAGAGACTTTGGAATTATCTTTTGAATGAAAAATATCCTTAATTCTATTGACAAGACTACTCTCTGGAGGTCAATTTACCATTGTTAGCAATTTGTAGTCACAAGTTAGTCATGTCGATAATGACTATTTAGGGAATGCAAAAGACGGTTATTCTTTTTGATTACATGATCAAATATACAAGTTCAAACCAGAGTGCTACAAATGAGTTGCTAACATTACCATACAGTAACAGCCCCTTTCGACCTATGAGCCTGTGCCACCCAATTACATCCAAATAACCTAAAGCACTAAGATCCTCACCCAGGCTCCTACACCCAGGAAGAAAAGTCCAAGCCTATCCAGCCTCTCCTTATGATCCAAGCCTGCTAGTCCTGGTAAATACTCTTATCAATCTTTTCTGTTTCCTTCCCAGCTAAATGATATCTTTCCTATAGCTGGATCATCAAAACTGCACATAATAAACCAAGTGTGGTTTCACCAGGGTCTTGTTGAAGTACTCTCCTCCTGTACTCAATGTCCTGATGAATGAAGGCAAGCATGCCAAATATCTTTATCACCCCACCCATCTCCCTCCCCTATCCAGCAATAATCAGGAAGAGGGCCTTGATACCATAATCAACATTTTCCACCTGCATCTACATGAGGCTGCATTTCTTTTGTGACACTTTGTTAAAGAAACTTTAAACTTTGTAAAAAACAAAGGTACTTTCCTGTGGGGTCTTCCAATTTGCAGCTAGGAATGTTGATGAGGGTAGCGCAGTGGATGTTGTCTATATGGACTTCAGTAAGGCCTTCTATAAGGTACCACATGGAAGGTTAGTTAGGAAGGTGCAGTCTTTAGGTATAAATTTTAAGATAGTCAAATGGATTGAACATTGGCTGAAAGGGAGAGGCCAGAGAGTGGTAGTGGATAATTGTCTGTCAGGTTGGAGGCCGGTGACCAGTGCTGTGCCTCAAGGATCTGTATTGGGCCCATTGTTGTTCGTTATATACATTAATGATCTAGATGATGGGGTGGTGAATTGGATTAGTAAATATGCAGACGATACTAAGATAGGTGGAATAGTGGATAATGAAGAAGGTTTTCAAGGATTGCAGAGGGATTTGGGCTGCTTAGAAAAGTGGGCTGAAAAATGGCAGATGGAATTTAATGCTGATAAGTGTGAGGTGCTTCATTTTGGTAAGAAGAATCAGAATAGGACATATGTGGTAAATGGGAGAGCATTGAGGAATACAGAAGAGCAGAAAGATTTAGGAGTAATGGGACATCGTTCCCTGAAGGTAGAAACTCACGTGAATAGGGTGGTGAAGAAGGCTTTTAGTATGCTGGCCTTTATCAATCATTGCATGGAATATAGGAGTTGGGAGGTGATGTTGAGATTGTATAAGACGTTGGTGCGGCCTAATTTGGAGTTCTGTGTGCAGTTCTGGTCGCCTAATTATAGGAAGGATATAAACAGAGTGGAGAGAGTGCAGAGAAGGTTTACCAGAATGTTGCCTGGGTTTAAGCATCTGGAGTATGGGGAGAGATTGGACAGATTGGGTCTTTATTCTTTGGAGCGTAGAAGGTTGAGAGGGGATTTGATAGAAGTATTTAAGATTATGAAATGGATAGACAGAATGGATGTGGATAGACTATTTCCGTTAAGAGGAGGAAAGATTAAAACAAGAGGACATGAGTTAAGAATTAAGGGGCAGAGGTTTAGAGGTAACATGAGGGGGAACTTCTTTACTCAGAGAGTGGTAGCTGTGTGGAATGATCTTCCGGGAGAAATAGTGGCGGCGGAGTCAATTGTATTATTTAAGAAAAGGTTGGACAGGTATATGGATGAGAAGAAGATGGAGGGTTATAGGCATTGTGCAGGGAGGTGGGACTAGAAAGGGGTGTTTGGTTCGGTGCGGACTAGAAGGGCCTAATGGCCTGTTTCCGTGCTGTAATTGTTATGTTATGTTATATGTTATGTAATGGAAGTGCACAGATCAGTATATTGTATGTTGCACAGAAAATGTCAACCCTAGAGGGATTACTGTGGCATTTCCTGCTTTGTTCTTCTATGGTAGTCTTGGGAAGTCTCCTGCCCAGTCATTTACTCTTTGTTTGTCACTCCAAAATGCAATACCTCATACTTGGCTGCATTAAGTGCCATCTGCCATTTTTCAGCCAATGTTTCCATCTGGTCCAAATCCCTTTGAAAGCCTTCTCCAATATCCACAATCCCTCCAGTCTTAGTGTCATCTACAAATTTGTTGATCCAGTTTACCACATAACCATCAGATCATTGACAAGAAACAGCACTGATCCCTGAGACATACCGCTAGTCACAGGCCTCCAGGTTGAGAAGCAATCAGGCATTACCACTCTCTGGTTTCTCCAATAAAGCCAATGTTGAATCCAGTTTACTACCTTACCATGACTCCAGGGTGTCTGAACCTTCCTGACTAACCTCCTAAGTGGAACCTTTTCAAAGGCCTTACTAAATAAATCCACGTAGACAACATCTACAGCCTTTCCTTCATCAATTTTCCTGGTAACCTCCTTGCAAACACTATAAGATTGGCTGAATACTAAACCTAACACTAATGTGTGGTAGGCTTACCATATAGATCAGTCCCTGGCTATCCAAATACTTGGATATACAATCTGTTAGGACACCTTACAATAATTTATCTACTACTGACATCATACTCATTGGTATTGCACTCTCTCTAGTTGGTACCTCTATATATTGATTTAGAAAACTTTCCTGAACACATATGACAAAGTCTAAAACATCCAGCCCTTTTACAGTGTGGGAGTCCCAGTCAATAAGTGGAAAATTTAAATCTCCCAGTATCACAATGTAATGTTTCCTACAGGTGTCTGCTATCTCCCTACAGATTTGCTCCTCCAATTCTCGTTGATTATTGGGCAGTCTTTAATAAACTCCAAATAATGTGGTCATACCTTTTCATTCCTCAGCTCCAACCATATTGTTCTGTCCTGTCTGAGCACAGCTGTGATATTTTCCTTGGTGAGCAATGCCATCCCTCACCCGTCATCCCTACATCTTGTTGTATCTGAAACAATGGAATCCTAGATCATTGAGCCCCATATCCTGCCCCTCTGCTGAGGACCAGAGACAGCAAGTTTAGAGTGGATGTGGAAGAACTTTGGAGAGAGTGGGGTCATAAAAATGTGCGCGGGATCAGGAATTCACAAGCTGTTCAAGTTTTGACATCAGAAAGGAAAGGATAGTGTCTGACTGTAGCACTGAATAAGGCAGAGAATAAAGTTGAATTCAGCTATGACATTTTTGAAAAAGAGTGAGTCAGTGATGTTGGAGAGAGAGGGGTCTGGAACATTTAGGGATGTAACTGGTGCACTGCCTGGAGTTTGAACATGCCATTGAGATGGAGCAGAAGAGGAGAGCAGGGAGCAGACCCTTTTTATTAGCAAACAATGACTTGCCATTTGCAACACCTTTATAATATTTTGTTACAAGCAACCACCCCAGTAATATCTCATCACCCTAATCCTGGACTCAAACATTCATGGATATTTCCTTTCCTTGCCATCTATTCCTTTGACTTCCCAACAACTTAAATCCAATTTCTTTTCTCCTTCCCAGTTTTAATGAGCATTGATTAGAAATGATAACTTTGTTTCTCCTTCCACAGATGTTGCCTAATCTGCTGAGGGATTCTAACATTTTCTGTTCCACAGAGGCTGATGCATAAGCCTGATGCCATGCAGTTTGACATTGACTTTCTCCCTGTATTCCCTGATCTGTATGCTCAGTGAAATCATCTCCTGTCCAACATTGCTGCTGCCTAGGCTGCCTGTCTTTCATTCCCCAATCTTAACCCTCTTTCTCTCTCTTGTCTCCCACTTTGCCTCTCTTCTGCACCCCATTTTCTCCTTCCCACTCTCCTCTGCTGTAATCCCTCTCCCTCCATTCTCCCTCTCTTGTCCTCAAACTCCTTCCCACTCAACATTCTCCCTCTTCCCATCCCACCATCTCTCTTCTCCCCTGCCAATATCTCTCCCTCTCACCCTTTCTCACCCTCTGACTCTCATTCTTCTTGTTTACTACTCTCTCTCTTTCTCACTGAGCTGCTCTCTAAGTTTGCTTTAATATAAGGATATTTGTCAGCCTACCCAATTCTCATTGTGTTCTTAGTTTTATTTTGCTACTACATTTACTGAAGGCTTTGAAACTGAAGGATGCATCAACAAAGTGTTCTGGAATATTGATCCAGTCCTGCAATTGAAATATATGAACAAGGCTACCTGCTTTTCCCCAAAGGCATTGCACAAGCAAATAAATTACCCAAAATGAATTTAATTTAAGTTTTTCCAAATTAATTAAGCTAAAGGGACAATGGAGGATCATTATTGTTGCTTTGGGCTAGAAATGACCTCATTTGCCCACTTTAAAGAAACAGCCCAAATTTTGACTGAAATTTCTTTGATAATTTTTGTCAAAGAAATCTCACGGTAAACTCGGAATCTTGTGTCACTTTGTCTTATGTTTCTTGGCAGCATTTTCTTTTCCAAAGGAAAGAACTGTGAGTAGAAGTCTTAAGGCATTGCTCAGGGTGAGGCCCATAATTTGCTATTTATAACAATGCACTAGATTTTGCTGGGGGATGACACACACAATTATTACTGCACAATTATTCAGAGACATGTGACAAGGATGAGAAACCTATGTATCTCAAATGGCTCATCAATTTATATCTTAACCTTTTTCTTTCCACTCACATACCACTTTAAGAATTCCCTATACCATAGGTGCTCTGTGATTAGTAAGGTTTGATTAAGGTGGGATGTGGATGCACCATCTGCCTTGACGATAGACGCATCTGATGCGGCAGAAGGTGGGGTAGTGCATCAATAGACAATGGAAACCTCTAGCGTTTTTTAGTAGGCACCTCCGCCCTCTGGAAACAAAATACAGCACATTTGATAGGGAACTGCTGGCACTGTACCTAGCAGTCAGGCACTTCCGCTGTTTTTTGAAAGGCAAGGACTTCAGTTTTTACTGACCACAAATCGCTAGCGTTCACTTTTCCAAAGACGTCAAATAATGTGGTGGGTGATGCTCTGCCCCACTCCTTGATTCAAGCAGTATGTGTCCTCTCTCTGGGTGCAGACTACATGACGCTCAGCTCCAGGATGACAAAATCCCGGCTTAGGGAACTGCTGCCAAGAGCCTGCAACTTGAGGATGTAGCCTTTGGGCCATAAGGTACCACTCTCCTGTGCAATGCTTCTACAGGTCAGCTTCCCCCTATTGTTCCTGCTGCAAGGAGATGTTAGATTTTGATGCCATTCACAGACTGTCTCACCCCTCCATTCAAGCAATGGTCCACCTTATACCCGACAAGTTTGTATGGCATGGACTCAAAAAGCAGACCATGTACTGGGCAAAGACATGTACAGACTACCAATCTGCAAAAGTGCAAAGGCATGTGAAGATGTCGCTTCAGCCTTTCCAGCCAATGCAGCGCAGATTCAACCACGTGCATGTCGACGTTGTCTGCCCACTTCCAGTGTCACAAGGGTCTAGGTACTTGTTAACAGTCATCAACGGATTCACTAGGTGGCCGGAAGTTCTTCCTATGGCAGACTCATTGATCGATTCATGCGCCAGAGTTTTTATTTTTGCCTGGGTATCTCGGTTCGGGCTACCCACACACATCACCTCCGACAGAGGCCCACAGTTTCCCTATGCACTCTGGCACATTTTGTCGAGCCTGCTGAGAAGCCTACTACCCGAAGCAGTCAAATAGCCTGGTGGAGCATTTCCATTGGCACAATGGAAGGCTGCACTGTGGTCCAGGGACCTGATTGGGTGGACAAGCTGCCCTAGATCCTCCTGGAAATAAGAACAGCACCCAAGGAGAATCTCAACTCATCAGCCAAGTTGTTTTATGGAGCCCTGCTCATTGTACCTGGGGAGTTCGTCCCCACAGCACGCAGACAAGAGATGCCACCAACTGAAGTCTTAGGCAGACTGCAGGACCAGCTTGGAAAACTGCCCCCAGTTCCCATGTCAAGGCATGGAACAATGACACCCTTCATCCCAAAGGAACTCTGGAACTGTGAGTGTGTGTTTGTGTGTAGAGGTGCACACAGGCCACCCTTACAGAGACCTTACGAGGGCCCCTACGGAGTGCTACAAAATAATCACACAACTTGTGTACTGGACATTGGGGTGTATTCAGAAACATTTACAAATGACTGACTAAAGCACACTCATCTCGAACTTGATTGGCCCTTGCCACGATCCCCGATGTGAAGGCACAGATAAACACCCAAGAGTAGTGGATAGTAAAGTCACCGGAGGTTTAGACCCTATCACCAGTTCTGGGGGGTGGGGGGGCACGTAGCAGTTCAACGGAGGCTTAATCGAACTGGCTCGGGAGATTCCAAATGACATCACAAATGCGATTACATCATTTGGAACGTGCAGGGTTTTCAAAAGCTGTGCGTGACTGTTTGAGTAAATGACTTGTACTGAACTTCGACTATGTCTGATCATTTTGTTCTTCATTTCTCAATGCGACACAGTTGCCACATTGCAATTTTGAGGTAAAGTATTTAAAATGAATTATGTCCTTCGAAGTTCAACTCATCTTTAGGAGAAAAATGATGAATGACAACAGCAGTAGGAACAAGATCTAAACAAGTGAATATTATTGTCTTTCAAACTTCATTGCGAAACCAATAAAGTCCTTGGAAAATGCAACAAAAGCTTTCCACAAAATTCATATGAAAAACTGCAGCCTTCTGAATAGGTTCTGTATTAACCTTGATGCAAGTTCTATCGACCATTCAGAAGTTATGGAGTCAAAGAGTGATGCAATCATTGCAACTTATTAAGTCTGCAGCAACCTGGGAGCACCATTTACATTAATCAGACCTCACTCATTTTATTCTCCACACTTTGCTTCCAAATTCTACCACTGATCTGTGCACTAGGAGGGAATTAACTGCTGCCAATTAACTAACAACCTGAACATTTTGGGGATGTGGGAGAGGAAACCCAGGCAGTCATGGGGAGAAGGTACAAACTCCAGACAGAGAATACCAGATGACAGGATCAAATCCAGGTCATTGGAGCTGAGGCAACAGCTCCACTAGCTGGGCCACTGTTCCACCTATAGGTATTGCAGAATGGTTGAACAAAACTCAATGAGGAAATGCAAAGCATGTTTTAAGTCATCTGATAACACATGAAATGTTATCCAAAAATCTGAACAAAATATTTCTAACTATGAAGCATATTTTAAGATTAGAGCAGATGGTTTTCTTTGATTGTTGCAGTGAAATTATGTGTGAACCAACTTCAAAAAATTGGTTCATTGCCAAGGCTAACATTACCACTTTTCACTGTTACAGAATGGATGACAGTGTGAAGACCCAAGAGAGTTCTGGAGTCTGAAACATCACCTCCATTCAGGGATCTAAACAGCCCTTCCAGATGAGGCAAAAGTTCACCTGCACCTCCTCCAAGCAAGCCCATTGAATTTGATGCTCCAGATGTGACCTCCTCAACAATGGCGCGACCAGGCGCAGACAAGGTGATGACTTTACTGAATATCTAAACTCTGTCTGCAATGGTCACCTGGTGCTCCTGGTTGAAACCCAATTTAACTACCTCACCACCCCCCCCCCCACTAGCACCACCATTATTTCATCTTAGTCCGCCTGTTGTCAGCCTCCTCCACCGTGAGTTGAAACCTTAGAGAAATGACCCCTCAGTTGCTGCCTGGGTAGTCTTCAATCTATTTGCATGAAGACTGAATTTCCAATTTCAGGTAAACTGCACCCTCTGTTCTTTTTGTCTCTCCTTCTGGTCACCCACGTCCTCTCACAAATTCCCTCCTTTTCAAACCTCTCACCACCCTTCAAGCTTCCTTCCATTTCCCCTCCTGGATCCTTCGGTGCATCACTCACACACCCTCCCACTGGTTCTTCTGTTCCCTCCCTGTATTGTTCCTGCCTTTCCTCTATCCCTCCCCTATCTGGTTCCACTCATCACCTTCCTTTTGGCAACCCTTTTTGTCTCCATGATCAACCCCCCCCCACCCCTTCCCTCCCTCTCCTGACTCCATCTGCCCATCAATCCCTCCTCACCTGGATCTACCTATTGCTTGCCAGCTCCTGCCACAATCCTCCCCTCATGACTTTACATTGGCTATTTCCTCTTTAAACCCTCAGTACTGATGCAGTTTTGACCTGAAAAAAAAATCTGTAGCAACAATATCAATGAGAATTAATCATTATTAAGGTAGCATAAAAAGAAAGAATATGGAAACACTTTGTAACATTTCAAAGAAGTGAAAAGTTTTGTGCTCTCTTCTACATACTGCATTTGAACATTTAGTGTTGATTTTTTTTCCGAATACATTTGTAGTCTTTGTTTTTAGTTTTTTTTAAACAAAGTACATGTTCAGCTGCAGCAAGTAAGAATTTTGATACATGTATACATTGTATATGACAATAAATTAATAAACTCATTATCATTTGAATCTGTGTCAATTGACCTGATCCACGAAGGTAAAATTCGTATGGGTGGAAATGTGGGCGACGGTGTGGTCACACATTAGCTTTGAGTTCACTACCTGGCAGAACAATTACATCAAAACATAGAAAAATAGAAGGAGGAGTAACCTATTCAGACACTCAAGAATGCATCATCATTCAGTGCAATCATGGCTGATCATCTATCTAAAACCATATTCCCCCACTTCCCTGTTCCCCCTTGATGCCTTTTGTTCCTTGAAATCTATCTCCTAACTAATAAATTCAGTGAATCTACTTCAGCAAATGTTTATAGTAATCAATTTACAGCTTACCAGTTTCTAAGTGAAGAAATATCTCCCCCTTTCAGTCCTAGACACCTTGCTCCATATCCTGGCACTGTGATTCATGTTTCTACATGCACCGGCTGGAGCAAACATCCTTCTTGCTTTCTATCTGCCAAAACAGTTTAGAATTTTGTACCATTTAAAGAGATGTCCTTTCATTCTCCTTGACCTCTGGTAAGTAAAGTTCTAAAACAACTGTGGGTCACTCGCCACCTTGTGAAGTAATGTAGAAAGTGTCATACTACATCTGCAGCTGAATTCCACAGGTAAAGTGAGTGTAAGTGCCTCTGACATCAAGGAAGCATTTGATGGAGTATGGCAGTAAGGAACCCTGACTAAACTAAAACCAATGGGTATCAGGGTGAAAATCGGGATGCAAGTAACAACCTAAGTCTCGGCGTCGACAAGATTGAGATGAATGTGGACTTCAGGAGGACCAGGAATGACCACACTCCTTCATAAATTAATAACTCGGTAGTGGAGAGAGCATCTTACCATGCTGTATGTCTAAACAATTTTTTTTAAATTCTCATTAACAGCATAGGGAATATATCCATACATCAAGGTTCAAAAAGACAATGGTGGACTACCTTCTTATCCACTGCACTCCCTCAAATGAAGATGTTTTCTCAGTGCTGCTCAAGAGGGAGATCCAACATTCTAATCCAGCACAACAAAGGAACAAGATAAATCCAGGTCAGATCAGGTTCAACAAGGGTTATAATTTTATGCAATCGAGTAAATCAGAACCTCTCTGCCTCTGTGAATTCATGGTGGTTAAGAAGGAATCAAGACCAATAACTCAGAGAGGTCATATACCCAGAACACATGCTATGGTCTCAGTACAAACAACTTCAAAAACTTACAGGGGTTGTAGGTTAATTGGTATAATTGGGCAGTGCAGCTGAAACTCAAATGTTAACTCATTGGAATATTTTTCAAACTGCACTCTGATCATATGCCTGTTTTCCTGGTTAAATCTGCCCCAGAGTGAATAGATCACATGACAGTCCATTTGTTTGGTAGCTATGCCAGAGTTTGTGAAACAAAAGTGAAGTTATGAAGGATGAATTTGTATTGCTGATGTTGGAAAGAAGTTGAAATTCTCATGCCACACCATGTGATTGAAGAGGCAGCAAAGAAGAATAAGCAAAACTGGAATGCATTTCAGGATTAAAAAGAAAATATGCTTCCAAAAGAGTTGTATTAATCCATTATATTGCAAAATATGTATATGAGGTCATTCATTTCATGTTAAGTTGGGATTTAATATTGCAGAGGATTTGTTAATCCATTGAGAGATATATTTGTATGGCACTGGAAACTCAATTAGACCTCAAGGAACAAAGCAAAACATTTAGCATGTGTTTATTCTGTAAATATTCAAGTTCATGTTAGTTTAAATGATTTTCCATAATTGGGAAACACTACAGATAATAAAGTCTGAAGGAGGGCTGAGTCACTGATAACTTTGGAATGTATGTATAAAAGAATGCATGAGGAAAAAGTCCCAAAGTTTTAAGGTGTATAATGGTTCCATTATCTTTACCACTGCAAAACCAAAGCTCTTAACTTGAATAATCCATTCTCCTTCCACTTTGTCCTGAGGGAAAGCAGAACTGGAGGCTCAATAAGTGACTGGATCTTCAAAATACCGGATGAACTGCTTATCTTCATTGAAGCAGGATGCCGGTAGCTAATTCACCGTTGATGCACGGAGGTATGGTTAGATTTCATCTGGCTCAAGCTCTCCTTCTCCATTGCAAGAGACCTCACTGACATCGAGACATGAGGTGGTCTTTGCATGTCAGCCAACACACAGGTAGAACCAGAGAAGATAGAAACATCATGCTTCTTTAAATGAAATACTGAAATGCTCATCAGAACAGATTAACATCTCAGGTGAAATAATGAAAGAGAAGACTTGCATTTAATCATTGTCCTTTCTAATGTTGGAGCATTACAGGTCAAGTACTTTTGAAGTGCAGTTGACATGTAGATAACCAAAAAGACAATTATTGCCCATAGCAATATGATAATGACTAGAAATTGATTTGAGTGATGCAAAGAGCAGAACGAATATTGCCCAAGACACCAGGGATCTCTCCAGTTCTTAGAAATAGTGCCCTGATATATTTTAAACTTAATTGATTGTATTGGTGGAGAGTTGGTTTCAGGATGCATCTGAAAATCAGTACTACAGGTATACGCTGATTTACAAAACTAGAGCATTCCTATGAAACCTTTCGTAAGCTGAAATGGCGTAAAGTGAAGACCCATTCACTACTATTGAAGGCTATTTTTGTAAAAGTGAAAACCCATTCAAATCCTTTTGTAAAAGCGAGCATAATTCGAGTATTCGTAAAGCAGGGTACACTTGTGTACAAAAGTTTCAAACTAGATTTTGAGCTCTGAGTCCAACTTGAACATACATCTTTCTCTCTCAAGGTTCTTTCAATCTCATGCCTCCTTTACAAAAGTCGTGAGGCATGGGATCGAACAAATCTTGGCTATTTGATTTCAGAATTGGCTTGCCTGTAAAAAGAATAGGGTCTTGGGGTCCAGGTCCATAGATCTCTCAAGGTTGCCACACAAGTTGATTAGGGTGATCAAGACATATGGTGTGTTGGCTTTCATTCGTCAGGGGATTGAGGTAATGTTGCAGCTCAGTAAAACTTGGGTTAGGCCACACATGGAGTTTTGCATTCTGTTCTGGTCACTTTTTACAGAAAAGATGTAAATGCTTTGGAGAGAGTGCAGAGAACGTTTACCAGGAATTTGCCTGGCTAACATTACATGAAGCAAGGTTGACAAAGCAACAGCTTTTCTCTTTGGAACAACAAAGGATGAAAGGTGTCTTGATAGAGGGATATAAGATTATAATGGGCTAAGATGGGCTGGACAGCCAGCAACTTTTTCTGTGGGGTGACATCAGGAAATACCGGAGGGCATCTGTTTAATGTGAGAGTGAGTGGAGGAACATTTAGTGGAGATGTCAAAGGCAATTTATTTTACTCAGAGTGGAAGGTGCCTAGAATGCATTGCTAGGAGTGGTGGTACAATAGGGGCATTCAAAAGACTCTTAGATAGGCACATGAACGAAAATGAAATAGAGGGTTATGAATGTGAGGTAGGGAAGGATTAGATTGTTGTGGAGTAATTTTACATAGGTCAGCACAACACCATGGTGAACCTTGGCAAAGCCTAACTAAGGTTCATGGAGACAACAGCCACAGTCTTCCTTCATCACCTTTCCTGGTAACCTCCTCAAAAAAAATGTTGGTTAGACATGATCTACCACGCACAATGCTATGTTAACTATTCTTAATCAGTCCCGGTCTATTCAAGTACTAACAAATCTGGTCTTGATATACTATCTAAAAACTTACCCACCACAGATGTCAGGTTCACTGGCCTACAATTATTCTTAGAATCTTTTTTAAACAATAGAACAGCATTCGCTTTTCTCCAATCCTCTGGCAGTTCACCCATGGCTAAGAATCTTTTAAATACCTTTGCTAGGGCCCCTACAATTTTTGCACTATCCTCCTTCAAGCTCTGATGGAAGATCTTGTCAGGGTATTAACATATTACATAGGCCTTCACTTGCATATCCTCCATTTCCTGCACAACTGCTTTGGGACCTTCTGTCCCCAGATGCAACAAGGACAGGATTCCCCTTGTGCTTACCTACTACCTCATCCCTTTCCACTAATCATCCCTTTGGACCCTATCACTATGACAACAAGAAGGTGCCCACACCTTCTCCCTCACCACCATCTGGGCCCCAAACAGTTCTTCCAGTGAACTGACATGTCACTTGTGAATCTGCAGGGATCATCTGTTGCAGTGGTTTTCAAACTTTTTCTTTCCACTCACATACCAATTTAAGAATCCCCTAAGCCATTGGTGTTTTGTGATTAATAAGAGATTACTTAAGATGGTACTTGAGTGGAAAGAAAATGGTTTGAAAACCATTGTTATGTGCACGGTTTCATAACTCCAAAGGAAATAGACCAATTACAATTTTTCTCAAGCAAAATAATTCAGTAACAATTGGGTCTAGAGCAGTGATTCTCAACCTTCCCTTCCCACTCACATACCACCTTTAGCAATCCCTTACTAATCACAGAGCACCGATGGCATAGGAGTGCTTATGGTGGTCTACGAGTAGAAACAAAAAGTTTGAAAACCACTGATCTGGTGCTCCCAATGTGGTCTCCACTGCATCAGGGAGGCTGACACAGACTGGAAGATCATTTTGTGGAGCACCTTTTTGGTTTTTGCTGCAATAACAGTGGTGAACCATTTCAATTCCACATTCCATTCTCACACTGATATGCCCGCCTATATCCTCATGTACTGTCAAACTGAGGCTGCCTGCAAATTGAAAGATCAACACCTAATATTTCATCTGGGCACTATCCAACATTGATATTGACCTCCAGTTTCTGTCAGACCCCTTCCCTGTTTTTTAAGACCCTTTAACACATGCAAGTGGTCCCAGGAATTAACAGCTAATCAGCCAAAAAATGGTATAGTGTGAAAGCAAAATCTTCTCAATGCCAGAGTGAGATAATATCATCTCATGCCGGGGATAGACAGCCTCGACTCCAAGTACAATCCCTGGCGTTTGCAGACACTGTCGTTGCACTCAGGCAAGTGTAGAATGGGCAATTGCATTCTGGGATAGAAATGATCCAAGTTTTTGTGCAGGAATGTTAAGGAAAATTAAAATGAAGGCATAAACATTGCCATGAGAAAGTCGAAGTGGGAGAGAGAGAGGAAATAAATAGCAGACAAATTTTAAACTGCTTGAGTAAGTTGGTAGCGCTATAGCACACAATTTATAAAAACTGTGGAAAAAAAAGTGATGGGGGACCTGTCTTCCCAGTATGCTGAGGCAGAGAAACCCCTCCATAAGTGCTCTATGCATGCAGCCGTGCATACAATCCTTTCTGTGCCCCATGGAATTCTGGGAGGGCAGGCCTGCCATCGCTTTTTCCCATGGTATTTATAAATTGTGCGTGATAGCACTACCAACTTTCCCACGCTGTTTAAATTGTGCTTGTTGCGCTACTAACTTTCTCAATGTTTTTATACATTGTGCGCTATAGCAGTACCAAATTTCCCACACTGTTTAAAACTTGTCCACCATTGCTATTTATTGCTAGCACTTTCTCACAGTCCCTTATAAAGGTTTATATAGGTCGGCATGACAACAACAGGGGCTGAAGGGTTCATACTGTGCTTTACATAAAGCTTACTTAGATTATACTCGATGCATCGAGTCCATGCTGCTGAAGATCCAGCTGCGCTGGATGGGTCACGTCTCCAGAATGGAGGACCATCGCCTTCCCAAGATCGTGTTATATGGCGAGCTCTCCACTGGCCACCGTGACAGAGGTGCACCAAAGAAAAGGTACAAGGACTGCCTAAAGAAATCTCTTGGTGCCTGCCACATTGACCACCGCCAGTGGGCTGATATCGCCTCAAACCGTGCATCTTGGCGCCTCACAGTTTGGCGGGCAGCAACCTCCTTTGAAGAAGACCGCAGAGCCTACCTCACTGACAAAAGGCAAAGGAGGAAAAACCCAACACCCAACCCCAACCAACCAATTTTCCCCTGCAACCGCTGCAATCGTGTCTGCCTGTCCCGCATCGGACTTGTCAGCCACAAACGAGCCTGCAGCTGACGTGGACTTTTTACCCCCTCCATAAATCTTCGTCCGCGAAGCCAAGCCAAAGAAGAACTTAGATTATAATTAGGCATGATTAATTTTGTTCAAATATCAAATCATAATAAGGATTTAGGGCAGGTTCACCATTGCTCAATGAGTCATGATCACCAGTAAAAAGTAGAACAGTCCTAACCCCAGGGATGACTCCTTGCAAGTGTGAATGCATGAAGTGTCCCAATTAAAAGTTGTCACATGTGAACAGCAAAAACACCATTCATATTCCAGGACACTAAATGGCCAATTTAGAGAGTTGCAAATGTAAAAGGGGCTTCACTCTTTCCCTGTCTCCTTTCCTCCAGCTCCCCACCCCTTTCCATTCAGAGATCTATCCTCTCCTATCACTTCTCACCATTTTTCTCTCCTGTCCTCACACCCATATCCACTTATGGCCTATTGGTGTGTGCTCCTCTCCTCATCCCATCTTCACTCCCCTCTCCAGCTTTTTTTATTCAGGTCTTTTTTTTGCTCATACCTTGATGAAGGGGTCAGGCCCGAAACATTGGTTATTCCCTTTACTTCCTATGGATGCTGCGTTACTGAATTTTTCCAACACTTTTGTGTATTGCAGTACAATCACAGGGTCTGCAAACTTTCCTGCATAAGTCCAGACAATTAAGAATTTTTTTTTTAATTTCAGAGGCTTGAGATCAAATTTAGGCTTTCTTATGATGGCTTTAAGTGAATTGAGTTTGATCAAGCTCAATCCACAAGTTTGCAGGTTGAGGGAGGTCAAGGAACTCATCATAATTCAACCTGCCAGAGAGATTCCATTAGCCCCCATTGCTTCTCCTTCTCCCTATCCCTATGTCTCCTTTCCTTCAGCTCTGCATTCATAGATCTAACCCCCCCCCCCCCCCCCACCATTAACTCTCAGCTTTTCTCTCCAACCCACATGGCCTCTTGGCTGTTGGACTATGCTCTTCCCCCTGCCCCTTCTTCCCTCCTCCCCCCACCTTTGCATTCAAGCACATGCCTGCTTTTTGAGAAAACCTTGACAAAAGACTCAGGCCCAAAACATTGGTTATAAATCCTTACTTATTATGGATGCAATGGGACCTGCTGAGATTCTCTAGCACTTTTGTGTACTTACTACAATCACATAGTCTGCAGACATTCAAGTCAAGTTTATTGTCATCTGATTATACAAGTACAACCTGACGAAACAGCATTCCTCGGTCCTTGGCGCAAAGCATGCAGACTCCCACCCAGATATATCACAAATATATATTCAGGAAAAGTATTTTATCTATACAAATAAATGATACTTTGTGCATATGAGATTATCAGGTGGTTAGTGTGAGCAGTTCCTTTCGTCGTTCAGCATTCTCATTGCTCACGGGGAAAAAGCTGTTCCTCAGCCTGGTGGTGCTGGCTCTCACACTCCTGTATCTCATCCCCAACAGGAGCAGCTGAAAGATGCTGTGTGCAGGTTGGAAGAGGTCCTCAATGATTTTACACACCCTCTTCAGACAATGATTTCAGTAGATCATGTTGATATGGGTGGGGAGGGGTGGGGGGGGAGGGGGGGAAAGGAAGTGAAACTCCAGACATCCTCTTTGGCCCTCCTATGGTCCTGTGGATTGACCTCTAATCCATTTTTCTGCAGCAATCGTACCACACTGTTATGCAGCTGTCCAGAATGTTCTCTATAGATCTGTAGAAGGTTAACGTGATGATGGCTGGTAGCCTTGCCCGCTTCAGTCTTCTCAGGAAGTGCAGTCTCTGTTGCGCCTTCCTGACAAGTGAGGAGATGTTGAGTGTCCACGATAGGTCACCAATTAAGTGAACGCCAAGGAACTTGGTGTTCTCAACTCTCTGCACTACAGAGTTGTTGATGTGTAATGGAAAGGAGTCATTCCTGGTCCTCCTGAAATCCATGATCATCTTCATCTTTGAGATCAGGTTGTTGCTCTTGCACCATTTCATGAGATTTTCCACCTCTTCTCTGTAGTGTGAATCCCAGAATTTCTGGTTTCACTGCATCACTTAGTGTTTAGTTTTTCTATGTTTTTTTTCTTTTATCTTTTTTTCCTTTTTGAACACTCTGACCTGATGAGATGTTACCACTAGCAACAGATTACATAGAAGATTATACTGATCTAAGGTGCCCCTCATTCGCCACATTATTCCATCCTGTCCCTTTGTTCCACCTCTACTATTTTAATTGTTTTTAAATGTTAGACAGACGGCACCGTAAAAGGTCATTTCAACCCATGACTCAGTGCTGCCCAATTACCCCCAAATGACCTACAAACCCAGTTCATTTCGATTGGTGGGTCAATGGGTGCCTGGGGAAAACACACATGGGGAGAATGTTCAAACTCCATACAGACAGCGTGCCCTTCCCACCCTGGTCCCAGTCGCTGGCGCTGTAAAGGCACTACGCCAATGGTGCTGTCCTTTACTTAGGTCTTTTGAGTAAAGCAATAATTCAGTCGCACTTTGTTCAATTTAGTGCATTTTATTTGGTAAATACGACTTTAAACTAAATGAGTTAAGGGAAGGTGCTGGACATGCTCTTCCATTGAATATTTAATAAAAATACACCAAAGTCATAATTGTATAACACCAGCAGCAAGAAATTAGACATACAGAATTAGACATACAGGACATACAGCAAACTGACTAAGAAGTTAGAGCCATGTCATTTTCACATTTACTTTTAAAGAAACGCTGTTTAATAGAAATATATATGAAATGACAGTACAACTCGGATTATCTGAAATGTTGGAACTGGGCCCATTTCGGATAAATGGGTTTTTTTTGGAGAACAGGTCATTTTTAAAGGACAGCCCAGTAGCAACAACAAATCACTTGCAAACAATGTTTAAACAACAACAACCAACAAAGAAAGGCATTTTAAGCATGAAAATAATGTTTAATTCTCACCTAAAATAAATACTGGCTCCCGCTAATCACCGACACTTCCCAGCTGAGGCTTCGCTCCTGCCAGGGAAGCCGCTGCAGCCGGCGCCGGGAACCCTGCGCCCGCTCACCGCTGTCTGGAAGCCCGAGGTCCACAGCCGCCAAGGACCCCAAGGAGCGATGCTCCCACACCCAAGAACTCGGGGTCCGCCACCTCCACCGCCGGGGAGCCCGAGGTCCGCTGCGCTGCTGTCACCGCCGGAGAGCCCTGGGGTCAACTTTTATCCAGTATTGACTATGACCCGCGTATATGCGGCATTGTATCTAATTCTTGTCTCCATAATTTAGGGAAAGTATAAAAAATTGGAGAGGTTCACCAAAATGATTCCAAGGATGAGGACTTTAGTTGTTTGGATAGACAGAAGGAATGGTGTTGTTTGCTTTAGAATAGTAAAGAGATGAAATGTGATAGATTTATCTACTCTCAAGAAGCGTCCAGTGGTCCTCAAACTTTTTCTTTCCACCCAAGCAATCCCTTACTAACCACAGAGCATGGATGGCATACTTAAAGTGGTATGTGCGTGGAAAGAAAAAGGTTGAAAACCACTCTTTTAATCGTCCCTAATTGACTCGTCATGTGCACGGTTTCATAACTCCAAAGGAAATGGATCAATGACAATTTTCTCAATCAAAATATTTCAGTAACAATTGGGTGTGGAGCAGTGATTCTCAACCTTCCCATCCCACTCACATGCCACCTTAAGCAATCCCTTACAGAGCACCGATGGCATACTTAAAGTGGTATGTGAGTGGAAAGAAAAAGGTTGAGACAGAATAGATAGAGAGAAACTGTTGTCAAAAACTCAGAACATTGAATGAAGAATCAAAAGGGTGGTTAGTGGAAAACAGCAACACCACCAGCGATTGGGGTTTGAATCCCGTACAGTCTGTGAGGAGTTTGCACGTTCTCCCCAGGCCTGCCTGCGTTTTCTCTGGGCGCTCTGGTTTCCTCCCACCCTTCAAAAAAAAAATGCATTGGGGTTGTAGGTCAATTAAATTTAATGACGCGGCACCGGCTCGTGGGGCAAAAGATCCCGGTACTGTGCTGTATGTCTAAATTTTAAAATGTTTTTTTTTTAAATGACAAGCTATTTTTAACATGAATAGCTTGGATCTGGAATGTATTGGAGATAGATTCAATTGTAACTTGCAAAATGAGGCTGGATAAGCAGGTGAAAGGAAAGCAATGAAGGGCTTTGTGGAGTGGTTAAGGGGCTGGGTGGATTACTATTGACAGAGTTCAATGAGCAGAATGGTTTCTTTCCATGTTCTAACCATTTTGTAATTCAGTGATTAGAGGACAAGGAATTTTTCAAACAGCTATACTAGATGCTATTGATCTCTTTTATGTTTAATCCACTGATATGAAGGGGTTATCCAGAGCCTGCCATAATTATTTGTTTTAAATTTTTTGGTGTAACTTGACTGCAGTTAACAAAACATGGATAAGGATGGGAATTCCATTTGTATTAAATGAATTGGAGTAAATTTCCTTTGTTTTTTTTGCCTGTATTATTCTTAAAACACAAGTGTGAATTTGAATAAAACACAAAAGTGCTGGAGGCACTCAAAAAATCATCCATAGAAAGCAATAGCCTATTGCTTATTCCAAACTGCTTAAAGTTTTCTGAGGATACTGCATGTCCCTCTGAGTTCCTCGAGCAATTTTGTCTATTGTACTAGTTCCCCAACACCTGCGAAGTTGAATACCATGCTTCATTTTTAGTAAACACTCAAAAACACTGGAGGAGTTTGGCATGTCACCTTGAAGTGGCTGCTATCCTTGGAGGCAGTAGATGTCCATCGCTTCAAATTTGCAGCATTTCATCAAGACCATCCAGACAAAGAGGTTCCAGGAAAAGGAGAATCTTTGCTCGTCCTTCACTGCCAGCCTGACGGTGTTCCAGATCTTTTGTCCTCCTGAGGGACTTGCTGTCTGTTCTGGTTATGTTTTTACTTTTCACTCCCTTTGTTAGTCATTTTCTATCCAGTTTCCCTCCTGTGTGATTGCCTACCCTCCCCTAATGTGTTTCATCTGTGTCTGACTACCCACCTGTATCTTGTTATCCTCCCCTCCCCTTGTGTATATAAGCTGTGTGCTCTCTTCTCTTTTATACAGTTCATCTTATCCCTTCGTTGCAAATGTTTCAGCATTCTTTCCTGGTGTTGGCCTATTTGTGAGTATTTTTGATCTTTGGACTTTTTTTTAACCTTGCCTTTTTCTTCAGCAATTGACCACCCATGTACTGAATCTGAAATTCCTTGTAAAAATTCTGATAATCACCTAACTGAACTGATTCTGAGTTTGGGTCTGTGAGCCTAATTCCTTGTTACCTCCTTCAGAGGCCTATAAAGATACCATATATAACCACAATGACTCAGACTTGACCCCTTCATCAAGGTATGAACAAAGGCAGGCAGGTGCCGGAATAAAAAGGCTGAGGAAGAAATGGCAGGGGGAGGAACCCAGGCCAACAGATAAAAGGTGTTAATTGGATATGAATAGAAGGACAAGACCGGTAAGGTTAGAATTGATTGGAGGAGGGTTCTGGTTCTGTGAATGCAAAATTGGAGGAAAGAGAATGAGAGATGGAGCTAGATGAAGGAAATAGGAATTGGGGGCATGGGAGCAACAAGGGGGGGGGAGCTAATAGAAAAGTTGATGCTAATGTTATCTGGCACACCCCTTGTCCACCGTCTCTCTGTGGAAGCTGAAGGACTCCATCTATTCCTTTGGTCGAGTAAAATTCCTGCTAGTGATGGCCTACTGGATGAGTTTTATATGGATCTGTGGGCCTGGACCTGCTGGAACTATACAATGCTCTGCTCCTGCCAGGTAATATGTCAGACTCCATGAGGAAGGGCATTAGCACCCTCATCTGTAAGTCAAAAAGTGGGGGGGGGGGGGGGGGGGAGAAAGAGAAGGATGAAGGAATTGGAGAACCATATCATTGTTAAACATTGATTACAAAATTCTGTCTAAAACTAACACTAATTAAGTTGACTGCCTTGTGCTGTTCAGAGATGCCATCACCTACATGTAGGAAGGGAGGGGGGTGGAAGAACCTCTACCTTGTCTGTTTGGATCAAAAGAAGGCTTTCAACCAGATATCACACAAATAATGGATGTGCTCTCCAAAATTGTCCTTGGGGGGGAAATCTGAATTTGGATTAACCTGCTCTGCATAGATATCCATAAGGCAGTCTAAATCAATTGATGGAAATCCCATCATGTCTGGAGTTGGGCAGGATTGCCCACTCTCTCCAGTCTTATTTGTGTGCTTCATAGAGCTCTTTACTGAATGATAATGGCAAAAGAGGAGTGACATTGCCAGACAGTGAGGCAATCAGGTCAAGGGCTCCCTGTGTATGGACAATGTTGTCATCTTCTATTCAGACACACGATTGGTCTGCAAACTGATTAGTATTTATGGCCTTTTTGAGTCTTTATCGGGCATCATGATAAACTGAAAGAGGAGCAAGAAATGCTCTTTGATAGCTCGTCTGACCAGTCCACTATCCCTTTCACAGATGGATCTGACTACCTGATGGTGTTGTGGATCAGGTTTGGAGAGGTCAAAGCATGCAATGAAAATTGGTTGGAGCAGCTTGCAAAGGTCCACCAGAAATTGGGTCTGTGAAAGCGATGATCCCTCTCAATCCATCAGGTGAGAGACTTGTTCACTTTTGCAGTTCATCAATATTCTTCAAGTGTTTTTAATGTCATTTGTTGCACGGATGTGGGTGTATCTTAGAGTGTGTGTGTGGGGGAAACAGAACTTTTTACGTTGGCAAGGGATGCTTGTGCCTGCTGGAAAGAACTTTTGAGGACTAATGTGATCAACTGAGGTGGGAAGTGTGTGAATGCAGTTTTCCACACACCGAGCTGCTCCTTTCAATCCTATCGATGTGGAAAATGGTTACGAAAGACTAGGAAGCAACAAAAAGGCAGCATGGTAAAGTCAGTGGCTATTTACTTTTCAATAGGACAGTTTCATTCATTCATAATATTATTCTTTGCCACAGTATTCTATTCCAGTTCACTCATCACTCCATCCAGCAGGTCATAAAAGTAGGCTCAAAAAAAGGCAAAAACTTGTTGAATGCTGAAGAGAAAGTGAGTGACAGGCCTGCTTTCAATTCACTGTCATTCTTATTTGAAATACTGTATGTTTCAGCGTACAAGATGACCTTCAGATAAAACGATACCAATTTCAGCCTGAATTTCATGGTTTTAATCATATTGGGTGTATAAGATGACCCCCCAAAAATATGCGTTGACTGAGCTTTTTGGCGTGGCCAGAAGGTCATTGTTATCATGGAGCCTCCAGCAAAACAAAAAGTATAAAGCAAGTTTTTAAAGTCATTGAAGTGGCCAAGGAATCTACCGACTGTGTTGCTGCCAGGACATTTGACATAACTGAGAAAATGGTAAGAGAGTGGAGAAAGAATGAAGATAAGAAAAATGCCAAAGAAACCCTCTTCGATGAGAAGAGGCATCATTCATTGGCCAGAGCTCGAAAATCACATTGCAGAATAGCATTGACAATAATGCAGTAGCCGACTTCTCAGACTCAGACTGGGACCTGCAGGATGACTGTGTAAACAGTGAGGTTCCATATGTGCTTCCTGATTTCTTTGCCTCAGGCGATGATGGTGATTTTTGAAGGAATTTGGATGTTTTTATATAAAACAATTTTAAAAATTTCTAATGTACCAGTATCTTAAAAATTTGTAGGGTGGGGTCTGAGTGAGTTATGAAACCAATTTTAGTAGAACTTTTAAGGTCACCTTTTTGTATCTGGCCTATAAGATTATCCTTGTTTTTTGGGTGCTGCAAGAGTGGCCTTGTATGCTGAATTATACAGTATGTAATTATCTAACAGCATTTTTAATCAAAATGACAGTTTTGCAAAATTTACTCTTGAATTGAGGGATAGGATGAGTGATTTCCTTTTGTTGGGAGCCACATGCCAACCTCAGTATCTCAGGAGATGCAATTTATTCCATTTATAAAATGTTAATTGATCTCAAGGTGACTTGAGTACTTCATGCTTATGGTAACCTTTATTTCTGAACATTCACCAGTCACTAATTGGTCTGCACTTCAGATCACTGGAAAGCAGATGGTAAATTAAGTGGAAGCCCTGACAAAACCATTCCTCTGATATAAAAGTTGTTTCATAAACTTGTCTTCCTGATTTCACCCAAAGTTTCAGTGAACACTTTAAATTTGTGTTAGATTTGTCCAATTATTTGCAACAGAAGGGAAATTTTTCAATTTGAATACCTTTATGGCCTCAGTCTTGCTTTTACCCTTTTGGTAAAGATTTCAGTATTCACACAATACTACATTTAGAATGTAACATGCATGAAATTCTTTAACCTTTGGGTACCATTTGACAGACAGTCGCCACTTTGTCTAGTGCCCCTCACAGAAACCTACAGGACCTGGTGTTCCTAGGCAGTCTCCCCTCCAAGTTCTGACCTGCCCTGTGCCCACTTACATTTTCTCAGAAGGTGGACAAAGTTGTTCATTGCTGAACTGAAGATGCCTTAAGATTATTTACTGTCGTCTTAAAACATTGCAGTCCTGTGGTGAAAGTGCTCCGATAAAGCATAATGGCAGTGATAATGAAGGAATGAACTCAAAAACATGATAATGTACAATTTGCCCTTTTAAGTACTTTTCTTTTTATTGATTTTTTAATAATAAAACATGTAAACAGTGGGATACATAATAAATACAAAATGTAACACATCACTTTATACAAAGCTATTATCAGTACCCTAACTAATCACTAATCACTTCAAAACAAGAAAGTAAAGAATGATATGAAATATTATAATTATCAACACTCTAGACTGAAGTTGTATGGCAAGAAGATTAATACTGTTTCAGAAAAAGTGCGAGAAAAGGAGATTAAAATGATCATTAACATTGTTACTCTTTCTAGAAATTCTGAAAATAGTTCACAAATGGTCCCAATATATTTTGAACATTCACCTTAGTTAAGAGCATCAGATTTTTTTTCTAGATTAAGGCAAGACATGATTTCACCTACTCATTGAGCATGAGTAGGTGGAGCAGCATCCTTCCACCTAAGTAGTACTGCAGGTTTTGCCAGAGGGAAGGAAAAGATATTATTTGGTGATTGTTGACATTAAAGTCATACCATTCTCTCCAGTAGTGCCAAAAAGAGCAACTAAAGGATTAGGCTAAGTCGAGAATTATTGATAAAGTCTGACAAACCTCTGTCCAGTAACTTCTCAGGCTTGAACAAGACCAAAAGACATGGATTAATATAGCATCCCCATTGTTACATCAGTCACAATGAGGACTCTTATTTGGGTAGATACGAGAAAGTTAACCTTTGGACATGTGCGCTTTATGGAATACTTTAAATTGTAAGAGAGAATGATGAGCACATAACTGAGGTAAAGATCCAATCCAAAATCTCTTTAGACATTGAAAAATATAAGTCTTGTTTCCATGCTTTTTATTACATCACTATCATAAATGGTAGCTATTAAAACTTTCTGTGAAGGTTGTAAATTAAAAATTGCATCAATAATATTCAGATCAGGAGCATTAGGAAAATTGGGCTATTGAGAGTGGAGAAAGGGGTAGTCATGTGATGCCACGAAGAGCACCATGCTACCTACTGATTCATGGGATTAACTGAACATAGTGCATATTGGAAAAAGTTAATGTTATAAAAAATTCTTTAAATTTATTCTAAAGTCATTAATAGCAAAAAACCCAACAAAAAAGAAAAAGCTAAGAAGACAACACCCACAAAAAAGTTAGAGAAGAAAAGGAGAGAAGTTGGGCTTACCTTGTCAATGAAACAGGCTGCTGACATTAGTTCTGGACCTGCTGGTGAGGACCCAGAAAAGGGACCTTCCTCCAGAGGAAAAGTTAAAACGTCATTGCGCATGCGTGTGGCAGAAGAAAAAAAAATCAAGTCCCTTAAAGGGCTGCTTCAGCGTTTCCACTTCTGAACACGAAGGTGACACTTCTCCAGTGGAAGAGGCTTCAGAAGAGTTTAAAAGTGAAGAAACAACGTCAAGTAAGGAAGAAAGATTTGGAGGCCAGAAAATTATTTTTTAAAAAGAAATGAATAAAATTGAAGCTAAAATAGACTTTCTGATGCATTGGAGAGTAATTTTAAACTTTTAACTGCAGAACTGAAAGTCAGAACAAATTTGACAAAAGTGTTAAATAATCTTTCACAGAGAGTTGATAAAGTGGAAGAGAAAATCCAAGAACTACATAATGAAGTACAATGTATTGACGAAAGATCAAATATAAATGATGATGCAATGATCAGTTTGATCTCTATAAAATGAAAAATTGCTTGAGAAAGTTGACATTTTGGAAAATTACAGCACAAGGAACAATCTTAAAATTGTGGGGATGTCCTAAGGTGAAGATGATCTAGATGTGATTCAATTTGTTTTTTTTTTCCCCCAAGAATTGATACTGAAAATTTTTGGAAGAACATTTCAAGGATATGATTTCAATTGAGAGAGCTCATAGAGCCTTGAGATCAAAGCCGGGTCCTAGCCAGAGACCTCAACATACCCTGATTATATTTTTAAACTACCAGGTTAGAAGATTCTTAGACTAGTGATGAGAAGAGCTAGAGAGGATGGACCTTTGAAATATGAAGGGGATAAGATTTTTTTAATCCAGATCTGAGTCAAACTTTACTAAAGAAAAGAGATTTTTAATCCGGTTAAGAAGGTTCTATACCATAAACGTTATAGATTTGTTCTGCGTTATCCAGCTATTCTGAAAGTATTTCTACCAGTTCAACAATGTTTTTAACAAATCATGCAGAGAGTTTGTCTAAAATTCAAGTAACAAAAGCTACTGATTTGTAATGAATCTGATGTATAAGAGGATAAAACTCCAGAGGGTTGATAACTCAGCCAGCGACATTACAGGTACCAGTCTTCACTCCTTTGCGGACCTGTACAAGAGGTGGTGCCTTAAGGAAGCAGTTTCTATCCTGAAGGACCTCCACCACCCAGGATATGACCTCTTCACCCTACTACCATCGGGGTGGGGGGGGGGGAGGTTCAGGGGTGCTCTCAGTGGCACAAGGACAGCTTCTTCCCCAGTGTCATCAGATTCATGAATGAGCAATGAAACATAGGCACTGCCTCACTTTGTCTATTTCTTGCATTATTTTTATTTACTTTGAAATGTGGTTTATAGAAATGATGCTGCCTCAAAACAACAAATTTGGTTTCATGTTCATGACAATAAATTCTGATTCCTTCATAGTTGCACAACAATTAAAAAGAAAAGATTGTTAATAATTTAAATGATATATGGCACATATTGTATCACTTTTGTAATGGGAACTGAATAAATGCTTAAAAAACAACCTTCCAATTATAAATCCAATAGATGTGCAGGGGAGTCAAAATGGGCCAAATTATTTCTAGTCCATCCTTCTAGGAGATCATTTTCATAACCAATTGATTATTTATCTGTATGGGAGTTGCTGATTTGAGGTTTTGGGTAGAAATTCAGCTGCATCAAAAGTGGAATGCTATTTAATCAATTGAACAATGATTAAGTCTTTCCTGCCTTTAATGCTGGAACATTAAGTATAACAGGTGTGGGTGTTCACTGCTGCAGAGCGTTAGTCATCGCACTTTCACCCTGTCCCAGCAGATTTGTCATCTCACATTTTGAGCTATACAAAGGGTTTGTCAGCTTGTATCTTAAACTATTCATTGAAGCTGAAATTGAATGCCCATCACAACTCCCACACTTCTATTCTGATTGAAGGAGCAGACCTTGCTTTTTTAAAATTTCATAATTAAAGGACAACGGAGTCAATCATTATTTCAATAGATGGGACGGTAAAGTATGATTGTTTTTTTTTATCCTTTTAGTGGTCAAATTGGAAGCCTTTCCACTAAAGTTCTATAATTATGAGCAAGTTAATAAGAAACCTATTAAATAAGAGCAATGAAACACTCTTTGTAAATCCAATTTATTTTGTTTACTATTTTTAAATTGTTCTTGTGACAACAATCCCTCAGTGCCTACCATAGCAAGTAAGTAAATGCAAGGGTCAAATATTGGAAATGTCAATAAAAATGTATGCATTTCAGTCTCAATGTTAACATGTGGCAATTTTTCAATGTTATTCTTCTGAAAAGAGCAGAGTGCCAGTATTTTGAGGTCACTAAGGACATTCAGGCAGCATAATTCAATTGCAATCTCATACAATTTCTGTATCAATCACTCAAAAGAATAGCATTAGATCCTACACAACATTCCTTTGGAAATTTTGGCAGGAAATTAGGACTCAAGAAGCATACATGGCTCTACAGTTTTGGGACAATTATGAATCCATTGAGTCACTTCCTTGGTAGCTATGCATGTCGCAGTACAACTCCAGTAGACTTCCTTCTCTTTTTCCTGGCTTGACTGTTCTTTTCAGGCTTGCTTCTCAACCAAACCTTCCCACCCAGAACCCAGCAGCACTTCCATATGGCATACTGAGGTCCCAATTTTGACACGTTACCCAGCAGTATCCCACCACTTTATCAGATCCAACTACCATCCCCCATGGCCTTCCCCCATGGCCTTCCCCAATGGTCATGCATCCAGTTTTTAACCAACCAACCACAAACTCTCATTCAGGCTCTGCTGCACCTTCCTCTTTCCAGGTTTCAATCTCATTACTGCACTTCTCAAGCCCCTACCCAGCTTCTCCTTTCTTCTCCCCTTTCCTCAGGCCCATTTGCTCTCACGACCACTATAAATTCTGTGGGACAGTGTGGATTTGGAAAAGTAACGAACAACTCTGAGTCCCAACAGCCACTTGTTTCAATGGGCACACATCACTGGCAAGCTGTGCGACAGCCTTTCAAGTCTATTGATTTGTACACTTTAAAGCAACAAACAAAATAATGTTATTTGGGATTTTTTCAGTCATGTTAAAATTATCACCAGGCCAACTGGAAATGCAATGGTGGTAATCTAGTATACACAGGCCAGAGTTCACTCAAAAGCAAAATGTATACCTGAGTTAAACAAGTCTGCAAGGAACACTATGGTTGAGTGCAACACAGAACTGTGCTGGAGAAATTCATCCAGCATTTATAGAAAGTAAAGGATAACCAATGTTTCTGGCCAATTAATTCACCTTGTCATCACCAGCCACCACATCCAATATATTATCCTCTATAATTTACTCCACCTACAATGTGATTGCACCACCAAAATGATCTTCCCATCCCTTCTGTTTTCCGTGGGGTCCACTCCCTCCAGGACTCCCTTGTCCCCTCATTCCCTTCCCACTAATTGCCCCCTTAGTACATACCCCTGTGAAATGTGGCAATTATGCATGTGCTTCATCCCTCAGCACCATTCAGGTGCCCAACACAGTCCTTCAGAGTGAAGCAACGTTTCAGTTGTGATCTGCAGGGGACATTTACTGCATCCGATGCTCCCACTGTGATCTTCTCTACAACAGAGAGACTTGGCGCAGACTGAGAGATCGTTTCGTTGAGCAGCTTTGCTCTGTTTGCTGCAACACAGGGACCTCCCATTTGCCAATCATTTTAATGCCACTCTATTCCCACACCCAACATATCTATCAATGGTCTCATGCACTGCCAAACTGTGGCAACCCAAAACTTGAAGAAACAGCACCTACTGTTCCATCTGGGCATTAAAGTTGACACTTCAGTTTCCATTAAACCCCTCCCTGATTCTCTCTCTCCTCCATCCCTCTGTCTCCTTTCCTCTAGCTTCGCACTCCTCCCCTCATCAATTCTCAGCTGTTTTCTCTTATACCCGCTTATGACCCCTTCTTACCTGTCAGTCTGTGCTCCTCCCCCTGCCCTTTCCTCCACTTCCCCACCTTTTTAGTCAGGTTTTTTTTTCGCTCATACTTTGACAAAGGTTTCAAGCTCAAAGCATTGGTTATCTTTTCCTTTCTATTGATGCTGCATGGCCTGCTGAGTTCTCTAACACCTTGTTGTATAGCAAACCTAACCAAGTTGCTGTCACTGAAAAGTCAACATTGCAAATAAACTTACAAGACGAGTTTCAACTATCAAAGAGAATGAATAATGTAAATCAGGAACTTTTATTGTGCTAGGTATCTAGTATCATATAGATGTCCATAAATCCTTTTCGAATCATTGAAATTTGTTATATTCTTAGCTTGAATCTGTTGTGTGAAATATTGTTGCAGTATACAACCAGCGTTGTCTCCGCTCCATCCTCAACATCCACTGGAGCGCTTTCATCCCTAACGTCGAAGTACTCGAGATGGCAGAGGTCGACAGCATCGAGTCCACGCTGCTGAAGATCCAGCTGCGCTGGGTGGGTCACGTCTCCAGAATGGAGGACCATCGCCTTCCCAAGATCGTGTTATATGTCAAGCTCTCCACTGGCCACCGTGACAGAGGTGCACCAAAGAAAAGGTACAAGAACTGCCTAAATAAATCTCTTGGTGCCTGCCACATTGACTACCACCAGTGGGCTGATATCGCCTCAAACCGTGCATCTTGGCGCCTCACAGTTTGGCAGGCAGCAACCTCCTTTGAAGAAGACCGCAGAGCCCACCTCACTGACAAAAGGCAAAGGAGGAAAAACCCAACACCCAACCCCAACCAACCAATTTTCCTCTGCAGCCGCTGCAACCGTGTCTGCCTGTCCCGCATCGGACTTGTCAGCCACAAACGAGCCTGCAGCTGACGTGGACTTTTACCCCCTCCATAAATCTTCGTCCGCGAAGCCAAGCCAAAGAGAAAAAGAAATGTATAAGCAAATTAGGATGTTGAGATTGATTAAAATTATTTAAAACATTTAGTGGGTAAATAATTACCATTAGCAGAAGGCTCAAAAATGAGATCAGGTGGAGTTTAAATGATTAGTGTATAAATTAGAGATGAGAGAGAAAATATTCACCCTGGGAGTCGAGAGCTCACTGCCTGTGGCAGAAACTGCCATCACGTTCACAAAAATATTCAGATCTATACTTCATGAGCTGCGACATGTAGAGCTTTGAAGGTGGTGCTGGGATTTGGTTGAGTAACTCTGTCTGTCACAGCCACGATGAGCCAAATGGTTTCCCTCTGTGCTACAGACATTCTTGGAATCAATGTTGATGTTGTATTTAGTTACAGCAGGGCTACAATAAGTAATCCTATCGCAAAGGATTAATAACTTTATTGTTATTTGACATGCTCTTTAGCCTGTCTTCCCTTCATCTTAACAAAGAACAAACTACCATGCATTTATATTTAAAAAAAAACAATCTTTACTGAAAATAAAGATGCAAAGTAAATGGGGAAAATTACCCCTCTGCCTGATTTTTGGAAGCCATCAGCTTAAAACAATGAGTTTCTGATTAATCATTTTCAGAAAAGAAGACAAAATATTAGATGAAAATCAGTTGTGATGGTGTGTGGAGGTGAAATTGCAAGGATGTTGTACATTAATCTATCCTGAACTTGCTTTCCCATGCATGCTGGCATACAAATGGTGGTGATCCTCATGAGGTGATTACATATAATTTTAAGAAATTGTAACTGGAGCCTTGAGATTCTGATTTCAGATTTATTGTCCGAGTACATACATCGATACTACATACAACCCTGAGATTCCTTTTTCCTGCAGGTGTGGCAGAATAACCACAAATTGGAAGTGCAAAAATTAAAATGCACACAGTGTAAACATGTAAACAAATAAAAGAACTGTAAACAGATAACTAATGTAAACTGTGAGAACAAAAGAAAATTAATAAAGTCCTAAATTAGTCTGATTGAGTTTGTAGTTGAGGAGTTTGATGGAGGAGGGGTAGCAGCTGTTGCTGAACCTGATGGTACAAGTCTTGTGGCACCTAGACCTCTTACCTGATGACAGCAGCGTGTGCCAAGTGGTATGGGTCTTTGATGATTGCTGCTGCTCTCCGACGACAGCGTTCCCTGGAGATGTATTCAATAGTGGGGAGTTTTGCTTGTGATGCCCTGGGTTGTGTCCACTGTGCCAAGTGGTATGGGTCTTTGATGATTGCTGCTGCTCTCCGACGACAGCGTTCCCTGGAGATGTATTCAATAGTGGGGAGTTTTGCTTGTGATGCCCTGGGTTGTGTCCACTGTGCCAAGTGGTATGGGTCTTTGATGATTGCTGCTGCCCTCCGACGACAGCGTTCCCTGCAGATGTATTCAATAGTGGGGAGTTTTGCTTGTGATGCCCTGGGTTGTGTCCACTGTGCCAAGTGGTATGGGTCTTTGATGATTGCTGCTGCCCTCCGACGACAGCGTTCCCTGTAGATGTATTCAATAGTGGGGAGTTTTGCTTGTGATGCCCTGGGTTGTGTCCACTGTGCCAAGTGGTATGGGTCTTTGATGATTGCTGCTGCCCTCCGACGACAGCGTTCCCTGTAGATGTATTCAATAGTGGGGAGTTTTGCTTGTGATGCCCTGGGTTGTGTCCACTGTGCCAAGTGGTATGGGTCTTTGATGATTGCTGCTGCCCTCTGACGACAGCGTTCCCTGTAGATGTATTCAATAGTGGGGAGTTTTGCTTGTGATGCCCTGGGTTGTGTCCACTGCCTTTTAGAGGACTTTACTCAGGGGCATTGATGTTCCCATACCAGGCTGTGATGCAGCCGGTCAGCACACTTTCCACCACACCACTGTAGAAATTTGCAGGGTTTTTGGTGTCATAGCTGTTAGTTATATTTTTAGTTTGTTCAAAGCAATTCTCATTACAGCATTGATGTCTGGCTCGTCCACTAGAAATTAGGGACAATTTTTTTGTAGCCATACTGCACAGTACATTCCTTCAATAAGTCCATCACACGCAAACTCTCTTTTGCTATCAAAATGGCGCCAACAAAGCGTCAAAGCCCCACGTGGGGCCAAGTGGGTGATATATTTTTTTTCATTTTGTGACGTCATGTCGGTGCCGTAAAAAGTTTGGTTTTTGGATCTTTTCAGTACTCGGAACTAACTTCGGATCCAGGGAAACTTACTGAAACGCAGTGTAAAGGACCACATTGGAACACACCGGAGCCAAGTATGCTTTAAAAAAAAAAAAATTTGAAATCATTCAGCTGTTTTAGTGTAAGAGTGCCAACTGGTTCCTAATGCTACAAGCAAAGCCAAATACCTGATCAATATTTATCCAGATTGAAACTAAGCCTTGGAGAAAGAGAACCAAATTGCAAAGCTCAGCACTTGAATATTATTAGAAAACCTGGAGCAAACCACAATGTTTGTGAGAATATGATACTAAATTAACCTACAACTCTGCCTGCTTGCTCATAATGCGTATGGTTCTCTGAATATTTGTCTATGTAGAAACCTTTTAAATGTTACTAACATATCTGCTTCCACCACAACCCCTGGCAGCCCATTCCAGACATCCTGTATGAAAAACTTTCCCTCCATACATCATTTTAACTCTTATATCCTTTGACAATCTTCTTTGCTCCTCCACCAAATTTTGTTTACTGTTATCCAAAATTGGATTATCCAAAATCCTCAGTTATCAAAAAAATTTTTTCGGAGCCGAACTGATGTCACAGGTTGAAAAAAATTTTGGAAAACCTCTGAGTAGAATTTTGAGTTTTTGGTGTTGGATTTATTTTTATTTTGTTCAGGTTTTTTGGTGAGAATTAAACATTATTTGATGCTTTTAAAAGTCTTCCTTGTTGTTTAAACACTGTTTCAAGTGATTTGCTGTTGCTACTGGGCTGTTTTTTTTTAAATGACCTGTTATCCGAAAATATCATTTATCTGAAATAGGCCCAGTCCTGACGATTTTGTATAATCTGAGTGCTGTGTGTGTGTGTATATGAAATCTCACAAACTACAGAGATCCCAGCACTAATTCCTGTAGAACACTACTGGTCACAGATCTCCAATTAGGGAAACATCCCTCTACCACTACCCACTGCCTTTTATGGCCAAACCATTTTGAATCTAATTACAGATCCCCATAGATCCCATGTGTTTTAATTTACAGGATACAAATCAGTTGGCTATGAGTGGAAAAATGATAAGAGTTTAATCCAGATAAGTGTGAGGTATTGGGCATTCACTGGCCAAATTTAAGGGGAAAGTATGAAGGAAATAGCAGTGTTTAGGAGTGTTGATGTTCAGAAAAATTTTGGGCTGCAAGTTCATTATTCTCAGAGGTAGGGTGGTAAAGATGGCTTATGTGTTTTAATCTACTGGATCAGCCTTCTATGATGCACTTTGCTAACGTCCATGTAGACAGCATCCATTTCTACCCTCACTTATCTTCGTTATCACTCCTCAAAAAAAACTCAATTGTTTGTAAAACTGTCCTGCACCAAGATATAATCAGCATTCTAAATAAACCTGTGCTCTTCCAAATGCAGGTAAATGTAAGAACCCTCTCCAATAGCTTCCTGATCTAATGCTTACTGGCCTAAAATTTACTGGATTATCCCCATAGCCCTTATTAAACAAAGGAACAACATTTGCAACTCTCCAAACCTCTGTGAACTCACCTGTTGTTAGAGAGGATACAAAGATCCCTGTCAAGGCACCAACAATCTCGCCACAAACTTCACTCAATAACTGGAGATAAATCCTATCAGGCCCTTTGGACTTCACTAATGTTTTTCAACGGTGCCAACACATCCTCTTGATATATACATGGCCTAGAGTATTAACATACTCCACAATAATCTCACTTTCCTCAATATCTTTCTTCTTGCTGAATACCAATGGAATTCTCTTATTTATCAACTTTAATTTACTTAATATTAATCTCCCCTTTCTGCCCACTCACTTTATTTGGTCTCAGACTCCTTACACTTTCTTTAACCTTAACTGCAGTCGCCCCCACACCCTCACCCTCCCTCTCCTTCTTTCCATTCTTCACTTATCATCCAAAAATCATGTCCATTATAATTTGACTAACAATTTTCCCTTTTGATTGTGTCAGATGGAGAAGTCTAAGACTTGATGAATTTCTACTAATACACCCATGAAGGCTAAAGCTAGGCATAGCAGATTCATCTTGTTAGCTATCCAATGACTTGTAACTTTGTTATTATTGTCACATTGGATGAACCAGATGGAAAATGTGTCTTTTAAATAAACAAATACTTCAGGACTTCCTTTCAAACCAATGGTCTGTTCGAAAGTTTCAGTTCTAACATGGTGCCTTGGGATAGAAATTTCAGTTAGCCTTTTGACCAGTGTTTTGTTTTCACCTGGAGTTATACATTATTGCTACAAGCATCTGACTTTATCAGGAGGATATGTGGTAAAACCTGAAATTGACTTTTTCTTCAGTAGAGGGATAGAACAGGAATTGACTTCTTATGCATGCTGATGTAAGGGATAACATTTGGGGGGGGGGGGGGGGGTCCCTTTCAAGAAACTGGATGAACAAGTGAAATGTCACAGTGAGTTGCTGCACTGAGTCTGTCCAGATATGGATGAGTCCAGTACTCCTTCCCATGCTCCGCCTCTGCTCTTCCCCCAGAGATAGGCTGAGACTGAAATCCCACTGCAGTATGCAGATACATTCTTGTGATCGACTTCTCATACTCCTGGGACGTCCATTTTCAATCCATGCCTGTGAGAAAAGGGACTTGAAAATCTTCCATCTACACGGAACATAGCAGACACCTGCACATAAACGTTTCTGGACAATCAGGGACATTGGGGCAGGAGGCAAATGTGTGGCTGTCTGCGCAGAACTATTCTCATGAATCTTCCAAAGACTCCACCTCGTTCCTGATCCTGTCCAATAACAATGTGTTCATTGGCTAAGGTTTTCCAAAGCAGTCTTCATTAAGATCTGAAAGAAAATCAGTGTGCTTCCTTGAATATGAATCAACTACCCCATGTTTAAAGCCAGGTATGAGGCTGAACATCAAAGGCTTGAAGCATATAATGTAAACTCTTAAATAAAGCCTCCAGAATTTTTGACACAGCATCTGAGACGGTTGTCAAGGGAGCTGCATATGGAACTGCAAAAGTTATCAAAAGCTCACTTGGGTATGAAGCTGAGGACAAAGTCAAATCTCTTGTGATCTACAAGTCTCTTCTTGCTCTTTTATTCTAATGGTTACACAGGAGGAAGTGCATTTTTTTAATCCACATTTGAAATCTGAACTTTGTTTCAAGATTTTTTGAGAAGCAGCACTCTAACAATTACACAAGAGAGATAGTTATCAATTTCAGGAGGCCCCAGGGGAGCCATGCTCCACTGACCATTGATGGCTCGATAGTTGAGGTCATCAAGAATATCAGGTTCCTTAGAGTGCACTTGGGGGAGAATCTCACCTGGTTTCTTAACACCAGTTCCATAGCCAAGAAAGCCCAGCAGTGCCTCTACTTCCTGTGAAGGCTGAAAAAAGTTCATCTCCCACCCTCCATCCTCACTACATTCTACAGAGGATGTATTGAGAGCATCCTGTGCAACTGCATCACCAGCTGGTTTGGAAGCTGTACCACCCTGGAACTCATGACCCTCCAGAGGATAGTGAAGTCCACTGAAAAGATCATTGGGGGCCCACTTCCTACCATGAAAGACATTTACTACACTCAATGCAGGCAAAAGGCCATTCACATTATGAAAGACTCCACACACCCCTCATGTAAACTGATATTTCTTCTGCTATCTAGTAGGAAATATCATAGCACTCGGGCCCTTGCATCCAGATTGAGCAATATTTTTTTCCCAAAAGGCATCCGGCTCCTGAATTCCCAGAACATATGTGAATAGTGTACTGTGGACTTTTCCTGTATATATCTTAATATTTTAATGTGTTTAACTTCTATTCCAACTTATATTTATGTAAATATGCTCCATGGTCCTGATTAAACACTATCTTGTCTTTACTGTGAGAGTATGGAATGAACAATAAATAAAGGTGACGACAGAACTGCACTGCACAGAATACTCCAGTTGCATTTTTTCTAGTACCTTGTACATCTGCAGCATAACCTCCCTGGTTTTAAATTCAATCCCTCTAGCAGTGAAGGCTAATATTCCATTTGCCTTCTTGATAGCCTGCTGCACCTGCAAACCAACATTTTGCAATTTATTTACAAGCACTCCCACGTCCTTCTGCACAGCAGCAGGCACCAATCACTTGCTATTTAAATAATATTCTGATCTTCCATTTTTCCTTCCAAAGTGGACAACTTCACATTTACCAACATTGTCCACCATTTGCCAGACCCTTGCCCACTCACTTAACCTATATCACTGACAGACTCTTCATATTGTTTGCATAATTTGCTTTTCCAGTCAATTTAGTGTCATCAGCAAATATAGATACACTACACTCCGTCCCCTCTTCCAGATCATTAATGAATATCGTAAACAGTTGTGGGCACAGCACCAGCCCCTGCAGTGCCCTGCTCATCACTGATTGGCAACCAGAAACCTGCATCCCAACTCTCTGCTTGCTATTGGTTTACCAATCCTCTATCCATGCTAATACATCACCACCCAACTCCTTATCTTGTGTATTAGTCCTTTATGCAGCACCTTATCAAAAGCCTTCTGGAAATTCAAGTAAACAACATCCATCTGCTCCCCTCTATCTACCGCACCCATTATATCTCTCTGGGACCATTTGATCCTGCATAATCTTTAGTTCATGTGAAGTGTTGCTAACTCCCTGCTGTTTATTTACTATTAATTTTTAGTAAAATGAGCATCCGCATCAGCAATAATGGGAAGTTGATATTTCTCGGTTCTCGGGCCTCCAGGTAAAACGACCGGAGCAAAACAAATTACCCTTTATGACAGGCAGTCTTCATTTTAAAGAAACAATTGGAAGTGATTAAATTGGATAGAGCTGGAAAATATGACCTAAGGTTAACACAGCACTCTGCAAGCCTGCACTTTGATAGATTTCAGCACTCAGGCTAACAGTGCCGGTAATTGTGCATCATCAAGGTACTCGTATCTGTTAAGCTTATTTCTTCTGATGGACCCAGCCTACAGTCTTTCCGTCACCAGGCATTGGGTGGGGGGAGGGGGGCTGTCACCAAGGGGAATATCCTCAAACCACACAGGGAAGTAATGACAAGGTGCCACAGTAATGCATTGGTGCAATTAAATAACTTGTGTAACAATGTACATTGATGAAAATGCATGAATATGACACAAAGGGTGTGGGGTAAAAAACTTCAAACCATTTTCTTTTTTGTAAATAATTTATCATGAATAGAGCCTCTGTGGTGGGCTGTTAGACAGAATCAGACACACACAAGGTAAAGACTGTACAACAGGCTTTAATCCACAAAGACTTCACACAGAGCCAGGCTGGCTATGGCTGCAGCAACTCTGTGTGAGGCCTCGGGAGGCCGGCGCTGGCTTATAATCCCGGAGGGTGATTGACACCTGACCGGGTGGGGCTTGATCCATTCAGGGCGACTGATTGACAGGAGGCCAGGTGCAGTAGGCTGGTGGTGTACCACCACAGCTTCTTTTTGGAAAAAGGAGTTTCTTCTGATTAAAGACAGGCTGCACCTTTTAAAGATGGGATGCTTTGTGACTACAATAAGGGTGGAAGTCATTCTATGTGCTTTCAATCTATTGCAAGAGTTTTTGTTATTTCATCTTCCTGAATGCTGACATCAGAGTAGTGGAGAAACATAAAAGCAACAGATGCTGGAACCTTGAGCAAAGAAACAATTCCTTGAGGAACTCTGTGACTGAGAGAGAATTGCAGGTGATGCTGTTTCCAAAGCCTCTGGCCTTTGTTCTTCCAGACAATTGATGTTGAGAGATTCAATCAGAACACCCGAGCTAAGTAGCAGTCCGTGCATTTTATGGATGTACATTATGTGACCACAGTATACCAATGGTGAGAGGTATAAATGGGGTGCCAGTCAAGGGTGCTGCTTTGTTCTCCATAGAACATTAAAGTGCAGAAACAGGCCCCTTTCTCCCGTCTAGTGCCAAACCAGTTTTTTTCCTAGTCCCACTGACCTGCACCCAGTCCATACCCCTCCTTACCTCCCCAATCCATGTACCTGTCCAAATTCTTCTAAGATGATAAAATTGAGGCCATATTCACCACTTCAGCTGACAGCTCATTCCACACTCCCACCACTCTCTGTGTTAAGAAGTTCACACTCATGTTCCCCTAAACTTTTCCCCTTTCATCCTTAACCCATGTCCTCTGATTCGTATCTCACCAAACCTCAATATAAAAAAAGACTACATTTATTGTATCCATCCCCCTCATAATTTTAAATACCTCTATCAAATCTCCTCTCATTCTTCTACACTCCAAGGAATAAAGTCCTAACTTGTTTAACCTTTCCTTGTAATCCATTTCCTGAATGAATACCGATTATATTTAAAAAAAGAGTATTTAAGATGTTCCCGCCCCCCCCCCCCCCGCCGCTCTCTTTTGGCCCCACGTAAAACCAACCACTCTGATATTCAATATTCAAGGGGGCCGATTTTATCACTTACTATACTTTCAATATACCTGTAGAAACCATAAAGATTTTCCCTCATGTCTTCTTTTAGCCTTATTGGTTTCTTTCTGGAGGTTTTTCTTGCATTTTTACTCCTTAAGTACCTCATTTGCACCATGTTGCCCATACTTTTATAAATCTCTCTCTTTTTCTGAACCAGATCCCCAATATCCTTGAAAATCTAGATTTGCTATGCCTGCTAATCTTATCGTTAATCCTGACAGGAACATACAAACTCCTTACTCTCAAAATTTCACCTTTGAAGTCTTCCACTTACCTTGAACATCCTTGCCCATAAACAACTTATCCCAATTCAGGCAATCTACATCCTTTCTCATTTCCTCAAAATTAGCCTTTCTCCAGTTTAGAATTTCAACCCAAGGCCCAGACCTAACCTTCTCCATAATTAACTTGGAACTAATCTCATTATGATCCAGAATGTTCTCCTACACACACTTCTGTCACCTGTCCTGTTTCATTCCCTAATAGGAGATCCAGTATTGCAGTCTCTCTAGTTGGTATCTTTATACATTGATTTAGAAAACTTTCCTAAACAAATTTGACAAACTCCAAGCCACCCAGGCCTTTTTATCGTATGGGAGTCCCAGTCAATATGTGGAAAATTAAAATTTCCTACTATCTCTCTGCAGATTTGTTCTTCCAATTCTCATTGACTATTGGGTAGTCTATATATAACCCCATGGGTGTGGTCATACCTTTCCTGTTCCTCAATATCAACCATATAGCCTCGGTAGATGAGCCATCTGGTTTGTCCAGTCTGAGCACAGATGTGATATTTTCCTGATGAGCAATGTCACTCCTCCCCTTTCATTAGCCTCTGTCCATTGCTTCTAAAGCAATGGAAGCCCGAAACATTAAGCTGCCAGTCCTGTCTCTCCTGCAACTAAGTTTCGCTACTGTCCACAATGTTAACAATTCCACATGGCAATCCACACTCTAAGCTCATAGGCCTTTCCTACAACTTCAATTGAAATAGATCCACCTGAGAGCATTTCCACTATGAACAACCGTTGACTTCTAATACTTCTGTATTTTTTCACATCATCCATTCCCTCCTCCACTTCTCTATCTGCTCTGGCACTCTGGTTCTCATCCCCCTGCAAATATTAGTTCTCCTTCAGTTCAGATGCAAACTGTCTCCCCGGAACAGGTCCCACCCAGAATAATCCATTAGACTCTCAGTTATTGAAGATAATCACTGGTTGCTACTCACAGCAGCTTGAATTTTATTCACTTTTGTATCATACACAATATACAGATGCAATGATAGTCTTATCCGGTGATCTGATGGATGTGTTTTAATCATGAATTAGTTTCTCCATGTATATCTTTAGAAACAATTTTGTTCATTTGTATTGTGGTCGACTACAGAGGGGCATCTCCTCGCTGGTCATAGCAAGACTGCTTACTCTCTCCTGATGTTTATGTGATAAGGTGCAGTAGTGAAATTAAAGAGAGAGAAAAGATCTGGAATTTCATGGCTTGTTAATGCTTTGATGGGTGCAAGGAAATGGTCTCCATCCAGGACCCAAGGAGCATCCCCCTCCTTCCTCAGTCATGCAATATGTACCACTGTACCCTCCCTCCACCCCAGTCACTCCGGTTGAGCTGCCATGCCCCCAGCAGGACAACACAGTGCTGGAGGTCTGGGATGAGACAGCGGCCACAACCGCAACCCCACATCCAGTGTTCCACTGGTCAGTACAAAAGATCAAGCCACCGGACTGACTTAACATGTAAGACTTTGTGCCCACATCACACAGCCGGATGATTAAAAAAAAACAAGGGGTGAATGTGGTGAAACTGATGAACTGTATTGTATTCCTAATTTCCTGATTACTGGCTTCGCCCCGTCCTATGACTGTATCTGCGGCCCCTCCCTCCTTTGACCTTGTATAAAGCCTCCATCACCCCAACCCTTCCCCAGAAAGCCTAGGTCATGACACCAGATGAAGTCTTTTGTCCATTGTGAATAAAAGCCTGTAGATCAGTGACTCAGTCTCAGCCTCTCAAGTTATTACTGGGCATCACTTATTTAAGTGCTTTTATGATCCACCTGTAGATAAAACTAATAGTATTCCTTTGGCCTACCCTTTCCTGGGCACATCACATTCCACTTTGTCATGTATCCCTTTAAGAGCACCAGCCATCTTCACTCTTGCACATGAGCTTGGAGAATCCAATGTTCACCTTGAATGCACTTCACTATCTCTGGCTGCTTCTGGCATCTGACTTGACAAGATATGATTGATAGAATATGAAACATAATAAAACATTCAGTCCAAATAATGGAAACCCTTCTGTGGTAATGAAGCTTTGAAGACTATAAAGTACTTCCTTTGAGGTGTAACCTTTTATAACCAACAGGCAAGTTTAAACATTAGAGGAGAATATGCATGGAACATTATTTATTTTCAATTGCTTCAGAGAACTGTACAATTTGTTTCATCCAGTCAGCAAATAGAGAGAGTGTAATAGACAAGGAGAAAGAGCCAAGCTTCTATCATCTTTATGGGATGTGCAAGAAGAGAATTGGAAAGGGTCTGTGCGCAAGTGACGAACATATGGGGCTCAGCACAGGGTGGGTTCAACCAACTTCAAGAAGTAGAACACAATCCGAGCCCATCCACCCCACTAAACATTCATTCCTCCTATGAATGACACAGAGTCTGAGGTGTGAGACTTTTATAGAATGTACTGTGGTTCTTTACCTAATTTACTTTGATAGCACCTTCCATCCATCAGCAAAGTCCTTCAGATTTCCCTTCAAGGCACACACCATTGTGTCTTAGAAATGTATATTTGTTTATTTCATTGCCACTGGATTTAAATCCTGGCTCCCTGTCCAGCAATAATGACCAAACAGACTACATCAGTTCAAGAAAGCAACTCACTACCATCTCCTTGAGAGCATTTAAGGGCAGGCAATAAAATCGTGGCCTTGCCAGTGATACCCAGACATTTAAAATATATTTTTTTAAAGCAACAGGGAGCATATAAGCATCAGAACAAAAGACATAGGGACAGAAGTAGGTCACATGGCTTCCACCACTGGTCTGCATTCATTAAGATCCTGGCTTTCACTGCATCTTAATGTCTGTTCCTCATTATCCTTGGCTTCTCTCTATGTTAATCTCTCATCACCATCCTTGACTATATTTAATGATTTAACAAACATAATTCCCTTGGTGAAGCATTCCAGTAATTCTCAATCTTAACAGTAGGAATTCCTCCTCCTCTTTGTCATATACTCCTTGTTGTTAGATTCTCCAGCAAGGGTTGAGATAAGAGCAGAGGCAAGTAATGAAAGTCGTGATGGATGATAAGATCTGGAACTGAAGCTCAATTCAAGTTTAAAACAGGATATATCTCTTAGCAAAGCATCTTGACAATGCAAAGTAAATCTTTGTTTGTCTAGTGCTTTGCCCTTTTACCATTTGAGAGAATGGATGAGTTGCCCACTACATCTCTTTTCTCTGTCTGCAACATTTCCCCAGGTTGTCTCCGTCTTTCATTTCTTCTCTGCAAAGAACCTGGCCTGGGTTGGGTTGGTGGGGAGGGGGTGGGGTGGTGGTGGGGAGGAACCTCACTACCAGGGTGGAAATTAGAAACAAGATTAGAAGCAATTCTACCATGTTGTAACAGATGAAGACAGATAAAGTATAATTTGGTTTCTGCTTCCATCTGCTGGTCACTCAAATCGAGTTCAGCTCAGCTTTCCTTTGGAGAGATCTTTTGCTGTCTGAATTAATGTACTTTGCCATTTTTGTGACTCTATTATATTTAACATCCTCTCTCTTCAAATGGTTTTAGTTTGTTATCAGCAAAAGCCAAGCTTTCTTTATATTTTGCAACTTCAAATTATTTATTCACACCTCTACTTACAGGCCATAGTAGAAAGCATGGGAAAACTGATTGTTAGCAGAAACAGATGGTTTGGAAAACAAAAGAGGAATGTAGGCAAAATGCAGGTAACTATAGGCCAGTTAAATTTTATGTCAGTAGTGGGGTAAATGTTTAAAGCTATAAATGAAGAAATAGCGAGACATTTGGATATAAATTGTTTTATCAGGCAGATGCAATAAGTATTCAGAATAAGTGCAGGTTATGTTTGACAAGTTTACTGATGTTCTTTGAGGATATATTGAGCAAAGTGGACAGAGGGGAACAGGTACCACTTAAAAGACATGCATAAGATAAGGATACATGGATTTGGGGGTAATGTATTAGCATGGATAGAGGATTGGTTAACCAATAGAAGGCTGAGAATTGGGATAAATGGGCATTTCTCTGGCTGGCAATCAGTGGTAAATGGAGTGGCACAGGAGTTCCTGCTAGTTTTGGAACTGTTCACTATATACATGAATAATTTGGAAGAAGGGACTGAGTGTAATGTATCTAAGTTTATTAAAGGCACTAAACTGAGTGGAAAAGCAAATTGTGCAGATGCAGAGAGTCTGCAGAGAGATATTGATAGATTAAATGAGTGGGCAAAGATCTGGCAGTTGAAGTACAATGTTGGTAAATGTGAGGTCCTCTTCTTTGGAAGAATAAATAGAAGATCTGATTATTATTTAAAGGGTGAAACATTGCAGCATGTTGTTGAGCAGAGCGACCATGGAGTGGTTGTGCAAGAACTGCAAAAGGTTGGTTTGCTTGCACAGAAGGTTATCAAGGAGACAAATGGAATGTTGGCCTTCATTGCTGGAGGGATTTAATTTAAGAGCAGGGAGGTTCTGCTGCAACTACTCAGGGTACCGGTGAGGCTGCATCTGGAGTACTGTGTGCAATTCTGGTCTTCTTACTTGAGAAAGGAAATGCTGGATTTGGAGGCGGTGCAGAGGAAGTTCAACAGGTTGATCTCACCAGGATTGAGGTTGAGTTGCCTGCGACAAATATCTGCAATTTAGAACAATGAGAGGGGACCTCATTAAATATATTTAAGACACGTTTAGATAGACTTTTGTACAATAGGGGAATTAATGGTAATGGGAAAAATGCAGGTATGTGGAGCTTAGTCACAAGGAGATCACCCATGATGCTTCAAATGGCATACTCCTGCTCTTATTTCTTATCTCCTTATGTGACTAAATGCCAACAGATCTTCAAAATTAATTATTTGAATCTGAAATGCACTAGCTGGAAAGTAACTTTCTGGTAGTATTCCATCATGGCTTTCAAAGAGAAGATGGGTTTGTACGTGAAAGGGAAAAAAAATTGCAGGATGATCCAGAAAGGTGAAAGGTATGGATTAATCTTCCAGAGAAGCAACACCATGCACAAGGGTTTGAATGCCCTCCTGTTACACTTTGTAATTCCATGAAACATCAGCGTACAGGGGAGGAGGGTCACGTGATGGAGTAGTGGCCGGTAAGGGAACTCCAGCCCTCTCCAGAAAAGTTAAAAAAAGATAGAGAAAAAGCAAAGGCACAAACTTAAAAACCAAAACAAAGTGAAAGTAAAAGTGTGAAGAAAATGGCAGCGAAGAAAGAAAAAGCAAAAACAACGGGAAGAAAAGAAGAAGGAAAGACGTCGGAAGAAGAAGGTGAAGGCCTTACCTGTCCAAAGAGGCCCGCCGCGGAGAGAGAGGCCCGCTCCCACAGGTCAGTGGAGGTCCCGGGCTCGGGACTACTAAAAGTGCGCAACCGTGCATGCGCGACTCCTCGCGCATGCGCGATGCGCATGAAAAAAAACACGCTGACGGGAGGGGGGAACAGCTGCAGAGTCAATCTCCACAGCTGAGAGAGACACCTGCAGCACAGCAGCAGGTGCAGAACACAGACAATAACGACAACAAGAAAGAAGAGGGTAAAAAGAAAACAAGGAAACAACAGATGGTCAATCCAGAGGAAGAAGAAGAAGAAGAAGAACAGAAAGAAGTGGAAGAAGAAGAGAAAAGCAAGACAATGGATGTAGCTTTTTTTAAAGAATATATGGAATCAGTGAAAGAATGGCAATTACAAGAATTTGATGAGATAAAAAGAAGAATTAAGAATGCAGAAGAAAGAATGAATAAAATGGAAGTGGCCATATCAGAATTGGCAAAAAGAGTGGAAAATATGGAAAAACGAGAAACATTTGTAGATATGGAAGTAAAAGACTTAAAAGAGAAATTAGAAGAATCTAATAAAAAAGCTAAAGCACAGGAGCTGTTAGCTCAGAAGATAGATATAATAGAAAACTATAATAGAAGAAATAATATAAAGATAGTGAGCCTTAAGGAAGATGAAGAAGGCAAGAATATGAGAGAATTTATAAAAGATTGGATCCCCAGGGTCCTGGGAAGACCAGAATTACAGGAAGAAATGGAAATAGAGAGGGCACATAGAACTTTAGCCCCGAAACCACAACCGCAGCAAAAACCAAGATCCATTTTAGTAAAATTCTTAAGATATACAACAAGAGAAAATATATTGGAGAAAGCAATGAAGAAAGTAAGAGAGGACAAAAAGCCACTGGAATATAAAGGTCAAAAATTTTTTTTCTATCCAGACATAAGTTTTGAACTCCTGAAGAAGAGGAAGGAGTTCAATACAGCGAAAACGATCTTATGGAAAAAAGGATATAAATTGATGTTAAGGTACCCAGCGGTACTTAAAATAATTATTCCAGGGCAACAAAACAGACTATTCTCGGATCCAGAGGATGCAAGGAAATTTGCAGAACAACTACAAAACAAGCAGAGAGATGAAGACATGTAATAAGAGTAAAAATGACCACGATCTATATGTATGTGTGTAAAGGGGTATATGTGTGTGTATATATATATATATATATAGTGTGCATACATGAATGTATCTGTATTTAGAGGAAAATATATAGAGTATAGACAAGAATTAATAAGGGAGGGAAATGGAATAGAGGGAATAAGGAGGGAATTAAAAGAGTGACCTTTGTTACATATGAAAATTGAAATCTTTTTTGGGGGAGGCTGGGTGGGGAGGAGTTACGGTCACTGCAAAATCAGCTGACGTTTGCGAGTGAATTCGCAAATACAAATGGAGAGGGGAGATGTGGTTGTCCGACAAGGGATAAAGGACAACTCAGGAGGGGGAGGGGAGAATGGGGTTAAAGAAGTTTTAAATAGGAGAATAGGGAAAATGTTTGATGTTTTAGAAATGTTGTCTTATAAAGTGTTCGAAACAAGAAAGCAGAAATGGATAAGAAGGAAAGGTAATGATGGAGAAACGGAAAGGGAAGATAAACAAAGTATAAAATGGCTACGCTGAACTATATGACTTTAAATATTAACGGAATACATAACCAAATTAAAAGGAAGAAACTGCTAAATTTACTGAAAAAAGAAAAAATTGATATAGCATTTGTGCAAGAAACACATTTAACTGAATTGGAGCACAAGAAATTAAAGAGAGATTGGGTAGGACACGTAACAGCAGCGTCGTATAATTCAAAAGCAAGAGGAGTAGCTATATTAATTAGTAAAAATGTGCCAATTAAAATAGAAGAGGAAATAATAGATCCAGCAGGGAGATATGTAATGATAAAATGTCAGATATTTTCGGAGTTTTGGAATCTACTTAATGTATATTCACCTAACGAAGAAGATCAAAAGTTTATGCAAGATATTTTTTTGAAGATAGCAGATACGCAAGGGAACATATTAAAAGGAGGGGATTTCAACCTGAATTTGGATTCAAATATGGACAAAACTGGGAAAAAAATTAACAGAAAGAACAAAGTAACCAAATTTATAATTAAATCGATGGAAGAAATGCAACTTTTGGATATATGGAGGAAACAACACCCAAAGGAAAAGGAATATTCATATTACTCGGCTAGACATAAAACATACTCAAGAATAGACCTATTTTTGTTATCAGCTCGTATGCAAGATAGAGTAAGAAAAACAGAATATAAAGCTAGAATATTATCGGACCATTCACCCTTAATATTGACAATAAAGTTAGAGGACATCCCTCCAAGAATGTATAGATGGAGATTAAACTCCATGTTACTCAAAAGGCAGGATTTTAGAGAATTAATTGAAAGACAAATTAAAATGTATTTTGAAATAAACACGGAATCAGTGAAAGATAAGTTTATACTATGGGATGCAATGAAAGCGTTCATTAGAGGGCAAATAATAAGTTATGTAACCAAGATGAAGAAGGACTATAATCAGGAAACAGAGCAGTTGGAAAGGGAAATAGTAAATATAGAAAAAGAATTAGCAATGAAGGAAGATACAACTAAAAGAAGTGAATTGGCAGATAAAAAAATAAAATATGAAACATCAGCGTTCAGGATTTGGTTGCACAGTCTGGGAATTGCATTATGTATGTTTATCCATGAAAACAGAAGTCTGACAATGGTACATTTTCCTTCACAATTAACTTCTAATTTTCAAAGAACATGAAGATGATGCAAAAATGTTGTTGAAGTCGATCCACTATGACCTGGAAGAATGATGAAGCAGACTTGAAGGGATAAATGTCGTTCTCCTGTTTCTATTTCTTATCTTATTCTGATGTAAGTATGTATGATGGCCACAGAGTATTCAAAGACACTTAAAATTATATATAACACTTGCTCAGACTTAAATTGTGTGAAGTTGTTTCATGCTAATAAGGCCCTCAAGCAGTAGGTCTCTGGAATACTGATGCAGGTGCACATCTGAGGCCTGCTTTAGAATGAATGAAGGGTCCAACCCTAATGGATAACATTTCTGCATTTGAGGGACCATTGGTCCACCAGATAGATCCTTGTTTAAGTTACTGATTTGTCCCAATTCCCCTTTGTCCTCCTTCCCGATGCCTTCGCTTCCAAGAGTAATCTTCCTGATAAACCTCCCCCTCAAGATCATGTCCATGACTAGCCCCCCCTTTAATTAAGTTCCTGACCAATCACCTTGTGATCTTCAGCCAGTCGTCAACCCAAAATCCTTACTCTCTGCCTCACAGAAGATGACTAATCTGCTGAGTATTTCAGCTACATAATTTATTGTGAATTAATGTATCAGTAAAAAGTAACAGAATTCCCTTACATGTATCAGGCTGTCAATGTTTTATATTCCTTTGATCATAAACGTAATGGATTGATATTATTGCATCGGCTCCAAACTATTCATCCCATAGTCAAGCTGGAATGTAACATGCAGCAGTCACTAGGTGGCAGTCTAAGCAGGTAATTGACATTTGGAAGGCCTTGTCCCAGGTTGATTTCTATGCATTGAGTAAAGAGGCATCTGTTTGCTACATTTATTTGTTAAATGTATTGTGCAAAAGCAGATTCCAAAGCACTTTCATTAAGATTTTCAAGATTTCCATTACTTACAGACTCAAGTTCAATAAAACTGCAAAAAAGTTGTAATCTTGCATCAGGTGTAACACCCGCACTCTTGAACTACAAGAGTTAAATCATCTCAAGGCCCAATTAGCAGAGTTCTTTTTAGACCCTTGTCAATGGTCATCTCTAAAAGTCCCTCACCAAGCTTTGGATTAGTTGGTACTTGTAGAGTGTCACTGTGTTCAAAAAGGAGAGAAGACTTTGAATTATCTGTGAGTTGAGTGATGATTTAAAAAACAGTGAGCACCTGTTTTATTTTGTGGCCTATATTCAATTTCGTGGGCTACTACTGGATTGAACATCAACGTATACCTGTTGGTTGGCAAATTTAATTCTTCCTGCTTTGTGGCTCTTCTCAAATCTTCACTCCTGTAGTCTTGACTGACATAAATTGATTTGACTCAAAGCAGCAGTCCAATGTAGTCAGTGTTAGAACAGTACCATGCAACTCCCCCAACACTATCAAAAAGTTCAAGAAAAGATCAGGATATTCCACAGTTTAAAAATCAGCATTCGTGTAGTATCTCTTTGTCACATTTGTGGCCCGAAATGTGAAATTAATAACACCATCACCACATGCTTTACCAGTTGAACATCTCAGTGTCTTTATTTTCCTGCTTCCTTTATTTCATCATCCTGCACCTTCCACCTCCAGTGCATACCATCTGACTTCCAGTCAGGTTAATACATATCATGCATATTTATTATCATGACATCCCTCCTTTCACCAGAAATAAATTTTATATCTTTATGTTTAAATGTAAATACTTTAACACTATCAATAGCATTTTTCTGCCTTCTGAACCAACAAAACAACTTCAAATTCAAAACAAAAACAACTTCAAATTCCCTCTTCACAAAATGTAACATAAACATGTTATAACCAAATGTAATATAATAGCTCAACTGTTCTTCTGTAATTATACTAATACAATGCTCACCTCATATGCAAAATGTAAACATTTAAATTTATAGACCTCCCATGTTCAAATTCCAATACTTTTGGGTTTTTTTCATTTAATACCAAATAGTCGACTAAACAAAAATGCAATTCATACAGCACTCATACATGTACTTTATGATGTATTGATCAAATCACTGTCCAAATGTTCCCATTATCATTTCTCTTCCTTGGTGAGCAACATTACTGTGCTTCGTTGAAACTCGTTCCAACTATCACAAACTTTCACTTTCATGATAATGCGGGCACAATTAGAAATATGGCACAAAATCTTCATATCGCTTAGGTGGTTTCCTGTCCCGTCTCCTGCAATGCTACTGTCGCAACTTGGTTTTTCACCCTCAGCACTGGAAACACTGCTCGCTGTGGCCTCTGGTGTTTCTGATACTCTGGCCACTTCATCGGGAATGCTGGTAACTACCTCTGGAACATCATCTGGTCCCTCAGGTTGAGCAACTCGTAATGGACTTCCAACCACTTCACTCGGTGTCGCTCTGGATTGGTACTTTTTGACACCAGACACGTTTCTTTTGTACAGGACTCCAGCTGGAGACTTGGCTGTCACCATACTGCCGCTTCTAGATACAACAGTGTAGGGTTGACGGTAATAAGGTGTGTCTAGCTTACCACCACTCTCTTGCCTCACCAGAACATTATCTCCAGGCATGATGCCTGAGTACCTGGCCCAAAGCCTCGAGTCTGCATACAGCTTTGCTGCTCCCTTCTTTTCAGCATCGTGGTCCCTCATCTCCTGGTCATCCCTGATTTCCTTTATTTCGGGCATTTTTGTGTGGATTTTCCTCCCAAAAAGTACTTCTGCTGGACTTTTTCCTGTGGTTGCATGAGGCGTTGCCCGATAGACATCTACATAGGATAGCAATGCTTCTCTCCAGTTCTGTCCTTCTGCATGAGCAATGCGTAATTGTTTTTCGATGCACTGATTTTGTCTCTCAACTTCCCCATTGGCTTGCGGCCATTTAGGAGTTACTTTATGATGGTGGATACCTGTGGTCCTCATGTATTCAGCAAATGTCTCTGAAATGAACTGTGGACCATTGTCAGAGTATAGCGTAACAGGCAATCCATATCTCGCGAAGATCTCTGCCAATGCTTGTATTGTTTTTTCAGTGGTCGTTGACCTCATCACAGAGTACTCATAGTATCTGCTGTAGTAATCTACCACTACCATGATTGTCTCACCAGTTGGTAAAGGTCCGAGAAAATCAACAGCTACATCGATCCACGGTCCTGTCGGGAGTTGCGTACTCTGGATGGGCTCTGGAGGATTGTGAGTTGACACCCATGGCAGGTTTTGATGAATTTCTCTGCGTCTTTATCACAACCTGGCCACCATAATTTACTCCTGAGGTTTTGCTTGGTACCAACAAAACCTAGGTGTCCTTCATGAGCTAATGATACGATCTTTGGTCTCAACCTCTGTGGTATCACCAATCTACACCCCCTCAATACACACTACCCGATGCAACAAAGTTCGTCTCTAATGGGAATATATGCCTTGTGAATGCACTTGTCGCATTGTCCACATTGGATACATTCTCTAACTTCCATAAGTTCTGGGTCATGTTCAGACTCTCTCTCGACTTCCCTCGTTGTCACAGCTTCCGGTGTCGACTGAATAGCTACGAAGCGTACAAAGCTCTCTGCTTCTGTCCCCAATTCTGACTTGGATTGTAGGCATCCATGTTTCAACAATCTGGACAGCGGATCAGCAATGTTTGATTTCCCGCAGTGTGAACTACTCTGTACTTGTATGGTTGGAGTCTGAGCACCTATCCTAGCACGCAGTTTGGACCTGGCGGCATAGATCAGGTTTATGGTCCGTGATGAGTTCAAATTCAATGCCATACAAATATGCATGGAATCTCTCGCAGGCCCATACAAGTCCGAGTGCTTCTTTCTCTGATGAGAATATCTCCTTTCCACATCTGTCAAAGATCTGCTGGCATAGGCAATGATTCTTGGTCCCATATCACGCATCTGGACCAACACGGCTCCTAAACCAACAGGACTAGCATCCGCTATGACTTTGGTTGGTGCAGCCGGATCATAATACCCAAGAGTATCGGCATTTGTCAGACTTTGTTTCAGAGCTGTGAATGCTTCCTTCTGCTCAGAGCCAAAATGGAATGGTACACCTTTCCTGGTTAGTTTCCTCAATGGTTCTGCCAGTGTAGCAAAGTTAGGGATGAACTTTGCACAATAATTAACCAATCCCAAGAAGCTCCTCATCTCCGTTGCATTCTGGGGTTCACATGCATCTGCAACAGTATTCACCTTGGCATCAGCTGGGTTCAGTCCTTCCCGTGTAAGCCTGTGTCCCATGAAGTCCATCTCTGAGACACCAAACTGGCACGTCTCCATTCACGGTATGGCCTGCCCCCTGTAGTCTGGATAGCACACGCTTCAACCGTCTGTCATGCTCTTCCTTTGTAGCCGCATGGACTATGATGTCATCAGCAATGTTGGCAACTCCAGGAATGCCTTGAATCACTTGATGGATTTCGTACTGGTAGATCTCAGGAGCTGCATTGATGCCGAATGATAGTCTCTTGTACCGGTAAAATCCACAGTGATTCACAAATGTTGTCACGTCCCTGGATTCTGGATCCAGCTCTAATTGATGAGAGCCCCATTTTAAATCAATTTTTGAGAACACCTGACTGGTAGTTAACTCCTGAAGTACTTCCTCCACTGTTGGTATGGGATGTCGTTCTCGAATTATAGCTTCATTGGCCATCCTCATATTAACACACAGTCTTATGTCACCATTTGGTTTGGGCAAGATCACTACTGGGCTGACCCATTGTGTTGAATGTTCTACAGGTTCAAAAATGTCTTGCTCGATCAACTCTTGGATTTTGGCCCCGACTTTCCCACGAAGTCCAAATGGAGTTCTGCGCACTGGTTGTGCCTTAGGTTTGACCGTTTTGTCCACTGCTAGCTTTAGTTGTCGACCTTTCAGCTTTCCTACTCCCTGGAAAACTGCGGGGAATTCTTGCTTCATATCCTCATATAACTGAACTGAATTGACACTAGCTCCAATATGAAGTATTGACAGGCCTTGCGTCGTGCGTCTACTCAGCAATGGTTCTCCCCTCTCGTCTATGACAACAAACTCTGCTTCAGTGTACTTGTCACCAGCTTCAACAGTCGCAGTGAAACATCCAATGGTCTGCAATGGCTTGGTTGCTGTGTATGGATACAGTTTCTTTGAACACTTCTTTGATGTACAAATGATCTTTTTTCTTTTCAATTTCTCCCATAAATGTCGGTCAATTACATTACTGTCACTGCCTGAGTCTACAATGACCGGAACTGTCACACCACCAATTATCACTGGGACCTTCTCATGATGTACATCATTCAATGTAAACTGATAGCATTTCTGCTCATCCTGGTTGTCATCATCATCGTCACTTTCTGGGTCACCTTCTATATGGCGAATAGTGCCTTTCTTTCCAGGATACTTTCCTTTCCCCCAAGCTTTGCCCTTAGAAGCTGTACTTTTCCCATTCTGGTTTGCATTTGACTTGCTTTTGCACTTCTTTGCAAAGTGGTCCTTACCTCCACACTTTCTACAAACTTTGCCTTTTGCTGGGCATCATGGGTCTTTTCCAAAATGACCTCTGTTTCCACATCTGTAACACTCCAAGTCATGTGTCGGCATATTTCTTGGCTGGCTATGGCTATGCGAGAGCCTATTTACTTGTTGACCAACTTTGTCTTTACTGGGCTGGCTTGAGTTGTCTTTCAGTTTCATGGTATGAAATTGCCCCTCAACAGCCTCTAATGCAGCAGCCATTGTTAAAGCATTGGTAAGTTTCAACTCACCCCCTTTTTCCAGTAGTCGCCTTCTGAGTTTGTCTGATCTGCAGTGCTGCACAACTTGATCCAATAACTGGTTGACAAATCAGCTACCACGTAATTGCATCCCACAGACAGTTGTCGCAATCTCGTCACATACTGGGCAACCGTTTCTCCATCTTTTTGTTTTGTTTTGCGAAACAAATGGCGTTGAAATGTAGCATTCGGTGTCACCACATAGTGTGCATTCAATGCATCTACGGCTTTCTGGTATTCCTCCTTCCTTCCAGTATTTGAAAGCATCTTAAAAGTTTCCCAAACTGCGGGTCCTACAGTGAAGAGAAGTAACGCCCTCAGCTGCGCTTTCTGTTCCACCGTACTGCTATCGAGAAATAGGCCATGACTGTCGGCATAGGCTTCAAATTCTTCCAGCCATGCCTTCCACTTCACACTCACAGTGCTTGCATCACCCGTCGGGTCAAAATGAGGAACACCTTGAAGTGCTAGAAATTCAGCTCCTGTGATTGCCATGAAGAAAACCTTCCAGCTCAAAGCCAATGTCACATTTAAAATCCAAAATGTTTATCCTCGTCGCCAATGTCACATTTGTGGCCCGAAATGTGAAATTAATAACACCATCACCACATGCTTTACCAGTTGAACATCTCAGTGTCTTTATTTTCCTGCTTCCCTTATTTCATCATCCTGCACCTTCCACCTCCAGTGCATACCATCTGACTTCCGGTCAGGTTAATACATATCATGCATATTCATTATCATGACACCCTTGTCCAAAGCTGCACTGAAACAGCATCATTATCTTTGTGTTGATCTTTTCCCTCTTTTGGTTCATTCTTCTTCCTCTTTGTTCCCCTTTGGCGTCCCCTCTATTCTCACATTGTGCCTTTCATTTTCCCTATCTCTCTTATTCATAAAGACACAGAGGAGACCACTGATGCTGGAAGTGGGAACGACAAACAACCTGCTGAAGGAACTCAGCAGGTCAAGTAGCATTAGAGGGTGAAAGAGAATGGTCCATATATCATGGCAAGACCCTACATCAAGCCAAAGGTGCCAGCCCAAAACACTGACCATTCCTTTTCACCCGCTAATGCTGCTCGACCTGCTGCATTCCTCCAGCAGCTTGTTTATTGTTCCCGATTCCAGAACTTGCAGTCTCTTGTATGTCTTTATGAATAACGTGGACAAGAAGGAGGTTGAGAGAGGGAGAGACAGAGAAAATCTCTCATTATGCTGTTTGACCCATTGAGTTCCTTCAGAAGGTGATCTTTTATACACAATTCATAATTCATTGCTGTTAACTATGAGATCACAGGACCCATCCCCTGCACGCTGAGCCAATATTTCTGACAAAGAACTTCCAATAGTCACACTCTTGGATATTTGTGGCACTTTTGTTCAAAGCTCTTCATTACGAAAGCTCTTACTATGGATCCAAAACTTGTGATCAAGTATATATCCTTAGATAATTACAGGCAGTTTCAGTCTTCACTGAAACAAATGCAAACATCAATTAATCCTGGCATCTTAGCCAATAACCTTCAGCCCAAATTCATCACTGGCACTCTGACATAATTTATAAATAGTTTCAAAAATATCTAAAGGTCATCCTTTCTCTCTCTTTATCTATCTGTCAACCTGTTTGTTTTTTTAAAAAACAGCCTATTTCTTTTTTTGAATATTTTAGTTTTGATTTTCAAAGACTCGTGTAAGTTCAAACAAACAATACAATCTCTTTGAACACAAATATGACAGAGTCTGTTTTTATCCCCCTCCCCACTCCCCCCCCCCCCCTCCATCCCTTGCTCGAATGCAACTGGGAATAAAGACGTATAACTTATACAGATACAAACAACCGCTGCAGAAACCTGGGAAAAAGCCTAGGGAAAAACAACCGAGGTGACTAAATAACAAAAGGTAAGGAATAATAAAAACAACAAATTAAAGAGCACGTTGTCTGTGCCACGTCTCACTTCATGGATCCCAATTTTTTCCCTCCTAGTATGGATTGTTTCAGTACCCATTTCTATGAAGGGGGATAGTAATATCTGCGTACCACTATATCTCAGATAAGGTTGCCATACTTCCTCCTTAAATGGTATGAAGAACATCCTATTTCTAGACCCAACCCTTGTCTAATCACACTCTGACTCGAACACACACACTGACCACAGCTAACTTGTAGATACTAACTCAGTGGTACTTGAATACACCTGCTCCATGGATTCATCCAAGAAGGCCGCAATGTTATGTTCATTCCATCACACTTCTTAGTGCTTTCCTATGATGGATTTGATGAGTGGTGGGAAGGTGAGTGTCAGGTAGGAAAGAGAAGTGGAGCTAATCCATTTGTGGGCTACAGTCAGGAAGGGGAAATGAGAAGCACTGTTTTAGTTCCACTGAAGACATCTAGTTATCAGTAAAGACTCAAGGCAGGGAGGAGGGTGATTGAATGAGTCCCTTAATCGAAAACAATTGAAGAGAAAACTCTTGGGTAAACACTCTTTCTGATTGGCCTCCATTATGTGACTTGAACAGATAAAGGGTAACATGCTACCCTTCTCTCAAGAATTGGTGCATAATCAGATAGATCATGAAAGTAATTCATTCTTCTGTGGAATGTAATGGCAAGGATCAGGGCTGTTGAGGGAATAGGTTTCTGCCCCCATGGAGGCTCAGTTCCAATCCAGCAGGGTTCCACTTACCTGACCCAGTCCCAGAGAGACCAGCTGGCTCTTCACCATTGTTACTATCAGGGAGAATGTTGTGTTCCAGCGCCATGCTGCTGCTTATTGCATCGGGCCCATGGTCACATTGACATTTGTTCAACCTCAGTATCAGAATCAGAATTCATTATCATGAAATTCATTGTTTTGTAGCAGCGTCACAATGAAAATATTCATATTATAACTGTTCATGATAATTACTACAAAAAAATGAAAATAATAGTGTACGAAAGGTAAGGCAGTGTATTTAGTTCATTGATTATTCAGGAATCATTTTTTTAATTTTTTTATTTTTCACACCATAAACCACGTTAACCATCATACATACTTTTTCCTTTTCAAATATATACAGTGCCATTTTCTCCCCCCCCCTCCCTCCTCCCATCCCACCCTTCCTACCTCCCCCCTCCCATCCATTTAAAGTACAAAATCTAGGATACATTAAACCAGTCAAACAATGTTGTCATTCAATAAAAATAAACAAGAAATTCCACTGAGTCAATTCTTTTCATTTCCTTCTCCTTTCGTTAATTTAGGTAGTGAATGTCCCCGTTAGGTTTTCGCTATTGTGTTTCATGTAAGGCTCCCATATTTGTTCAAATATTTCAATATTATTTCTTAAACTATATGTTATTTTTTCCAATGGAATACATTTATTCATTTCTATATACCATTGTTGTATTTTCAAATTATCTTCCGATTTCCAGGTTGACATAATACATTTTTTTGCTATGGCTAGAGCTATCTTAACAAATCTTTTTTGTGCATCCTCCAAATCAATTCCAAATTCTTTGTTTTTTATGTTACTTAGGAGGAAGATCTCTGGATTCTTTGGTATATTGTTTTCTGTAATTTTATTTAATATTTGGTTTAGATCTTCCCAAAATTTTTCTACTTTCTCACATGTCCAGATTGCATGAATTGTTGTTCCCATTTCTTTTTTACAGCGAAAACATCTATCAGATACTGTTCGGTCCCATTTATTTAACTTTTGAGGTGTAATGTATAGCCTGTGTATCCAGTTATATTGTATCATACGTAACCTCGTATTTATTGTATTTCTCATCGTTCCAGAACATAACTTCTCCCATGTTTCCTTTTTTATCTTTATATTTAAATCTTGTTCCCATTTTTGTTTAGTTTTACCATTTGTTTCCTCATTCTCCTTTTCTTGCAGTTTAATATACATATTTGTTATAAATCTTTTGATTATCATTGTATCTGTAATCACATATTCAAGGTTACTTGCCTCTGGCAAACTCAAACTGCTTCCTAATTTATCCTTCAAGTAGGATCTCAATTGGTAATATGCCAGCACTGTATCTTGAGTTATATTGTATTTATCTTTCATTTGTTCAAAGGATAATAATCTATTCCCTGAAAAACAATTTTCTATTCTTTTGATCCCTTTTTTTCTCCCATTCTCTAAAGGAAAGGTTATCTATTGTAAAAGGGAATAACTTGTTTTGCGTCAATATTAGTTTTGGTAATTGATAATTTGTTTTATTTCTTTCTACATGAATCTTCTTCCAAATATTGAGTAGATAATGTAATACTAGAGAACTTCCATGTTGTACCAATTTTTCATCCCATTTATATAATATGTGTTCAGGTATCTTTTCCCCTATTTTATCTAATTCTAATCTAGTCCAATCTGGCTTTTCCCTTGTTTGATAAAAATCTGATAGGTATCTTAATTGTGCGGCTCTATAATAATTTTTAAAGTTTGGCAGTTGTAAGCCTCCTTGTTTATACCATTCTGTTAATTTATCTAGTGCTATCCTTGGTTTCCCCCCTCTCCATAAAAATTTCCTTATTATTTTCTTTAACTCTTTGAAGAATTTCTCTGTCAGGTGTATTGGCAATGCCTGAAATAGGTATAATATCCTTGGAAAAATGTTCATTTTAATACAGTTTATCCTTCCTATTAGTGTTAATGGTAAATCTTTCCAATCCTCTAAATCGTCCTGTAATTTTTTCATTAGTGGATAATAATTGAGTTTATATAGTTGGCCGAGATTTTTATTTATTTGTATACCTAGGTATCTTATTGCTTGCATTTGCCATCTGAATGGTGATTCCTTCTTAAATTTTGAGAAATCCGCATTATTTATAGGCATTGCTTCACTTTTATTTACGTTAATCTTGTAACCCGACACTTCTCCATATTCCTTCAATTTCTTATATAATTCTTTTATTGATAGTTCTGGTTCTGTTAAGTATAATATAACATCATCCGCAAATAAACTGATTTTTTATACCTTGTCTTTTATTTTTATCCCTTTTATATTATTTTCTGTTCTTATCAATTCTGCTAGTGGTTCTATAGCTAACGCGAACAATAAAGGTGATAGTGGGCATCCCTGCCGTGTTGACCTGCTTAAGTTAAATTGCTTTGATACATATCCACTTACTGTCACTTTCGCCAATGGTCCCTTATATAATGCTTTAATCCAATTAATATACTTCTCTGGTAAACTGAATTTTTGCAATAATTTGAATAAATAATTCCATTCTACTCTGTCAAAGGCCTTCTCTGCGTCTAAAGCAACTGCTACTGTTGGCGCTTTACTCCCTTCTACTGCATGAATTAAGTTAATAAATTTACAAATATTGTCTGTTGTGCGTCTTTTTTTAATAAATCCAGTTTGGTCTAGATTTACCATTTTCGGTACATACTCTGCTAATCTGTTTGCTAATAGTTTAGCTATTATCTTATAATCTGTGTTAAGTAAAGATATTGATCTATATGACGCTGGTGCGAGTGGATCTTTCCCTTACTTTAGTATTACTGTAATTATTGCTGTTTTACATGAATCTGGTAAGCTTTGTGTTTTATCAATCTGGTTTATTACTTCCAGGAGGGGAGGAATTAATAAATCTTTAAATGTTTTATAGAATTCTATTGGGAATCCATCCTCTCCTGGTGTTTTATTATTTGGTAATTTTTTTATTATCTCTTGTATTTCTACTATTCCAAATGGTTCTGTTAATTTATTTTGTTCCTCTATTTGTAGTTTTGGTAGTTCAATTTTAGTTAGGAATTCATCTATTTTCCCTTCTTTCCCTTCATTTTCAGTTTGGTATAATTGTTCATAGAATTCTCTAAAGTTTTCCTTGATCTGCTTTGGATTATATGTGATTTGTTTGTCTTTTTTCCTTGATGCCAATACCATTTTCTTAGCTTGTTCTGTCTTAAGCTGCCATGCAAGAATTTTGTGTGTTTTTTCCCCTAGTTCATAATATTTCTGTTTTGTCTTCATTATGTTCTTCTCCACCTTATATATTTGTAGTGCTTCATATTTTATTTTTTTATCTGCCAATTCTCTTCTTTTAATTGTATCTTCCTTCATTGCTAATTCTTTTTCTATATTTACTATTTCCCTTTCCAACTGCTCTGTTTCCTGATTATAGACCTTCTTCATCTTGGTTACATAACTTATTATTTGCCCTCTAATGAATGCTTTCATTGCATCCCATAGTATAAACTTATCTTTCACAGATTCAGTGTTTATTTCAAAATACATTTTAATTTGTCTTTCAATTAATTCTCTAAAATCCTGCCTTTTGAGTAACATGGAGTTTAATCTCCATCTATACATTCTTGGAGGGATGTCCTCTAACTTTACTGTCAATATTAAGGGTGAATGGTCCGATAATATTCTAGCTTTATATTCTGTTTTTCTTACTCTATCTTGCATACGAGCTGATAACAAAAATAGGTCTATTCTTGAGTATGTTTTATGTCTAGCCGAGTAATATGAATATTCCTATTCCTTTGGGTGTTGTTTCCTCCATATATCCAAAAGTTGCATTTCTTCCATCGATTTAATTATAAATTTGGTTACTTTGTTCTTTCTGTTAATTTTTTTCCCAGTTTTGTCCATATTTGAATCCAAATTCAGGTTGAAATCCCCTCCTATTAATATGTTCCCCTCCGTATTTGCTATCTTCAAAAAAATATCTTGCATAAACTTTTGATCTTCTTCGTTAGGTGAATATACATTGAGTAGATTCCAAAACTCCGAATATATCTGACATTTTATCATTACATATCTCCCTGCTGGATTTATTATTTCCTCTTCTATTTTAATTGGCACATTTTTACTAATTAATATAGCTACTCCTCTTGCTTTTGAATTATACGACGCTGCTGTTACGTGTCCTACCCAATCTCTCTTTAATTTCTTGAGCTCCAATTCAGTTAAATGTGTTTCTTGCACAAATTCTATATCAATTTTTTTCTTTTTTCAGTAAATTTAGCAGTTTCTTCCTTTTAATTTGGTTATGTATTCTGTTAATATTTAAAGTCATATAGTTCAGCGTAGCCATTTTATACTTTGTTTATCTTCCCTTTCCGTTTCTCCATCATTACCTTTCCTTCTTATCCATTTCTGCTTTCTTGTTTCGAACACTTTATAAGACAACATTTCTAAAACATCAAACATTTTACCTATTCTCCTATTTAAAACTTCTTTAACCCCAATCTCCCCTCCCCCTCCTGAGTTGTCCTTTATCCCTTGTCGGACAACCACATCTCCCCTCTCCATTTGGATTTGCGAATTCACTCGCAAACGTCAGCTGATTTTGCAGTGACCGTAACTCCTCCCCACCCAGCCCCCCCCAGAAAAGATTTCAATTTTCATATGTAACAAAGGTCACTCTTTTAATTCCCTCCTTATTCCCTCTATTCCATTTCCCTCCCTTATTAATTCTTGTCTATACTCTATATATTTTCCTCTAAATACAGATACATTCATGTATGCACACTATATATATATACACACACATATACCCCTTTACACACATACATATAGATCGTGGTCATTTTTACTCTTATTACATGTCTTCATCTCTCTGCTTGTTTTGTAGTTGTTCTGCAAATTTCCTTGCATCCTCTGGATCCGAGAATAGTCTGTTTTGTTGCCCTGGAATAATTATTTTAAGTACCGCTGGGTACCTTAACATCAATTTATATCCTTTTTTCCATAAGATCGTTTTCGCTGTATTGAACTCCTTCCTCTTCTTCAGGAGTTCAAAACTTATGTCTGGATAGAAAAAAAAATTTTGACCTTTATATTCCAGTGGCTTTTTGTCCTCTCTTACTTTCTTCATTGCTTTCTCCAATATATTTTCTCTTGTTGTATATCTTAAGAATTTTACTAAAATGGATCTTGGTTTTTGCTGCGGTTGTGGTTTCGGGGCTAAAGTTCTATGTGCCCTCTCTATTTCCATTTCTTCCTGTAATTCTGGTCTTCCCAGGACCCTGGGGATCCAATCTTTTATAAATTCTCTCATATTCTTGCCTTCTTCATCTTCCTTAAGGCCCACTATCTTTATATTATTTCTTCTATTATAGTTTTCTATCATATCTATCTTCTGATCTAACAGCTCCTGTGCTTCTTTAGCTTTTTTATTAGATTCTTCCAATTTCTTTTTTAAGTCTTTTACTTCCATATCTACAAATGTTTCTCGTTTTTCCATATTTTCCACTCTTTTTGCCAATTCTGATATGGCCACTTCCATTTTATTCATTCTTTCTTCTGCATTCTTAATTCTTCTTTTTATCTCATCAAATTCTTGTAATTACCATTCTTTCACTGATTCCATATATTCTTTAAAAAAAGCTACATCCATTGTCTTGCTTTTCTTTTCTTCTTCCACTTCTTTCTGTTCTTCTTCTTCTTCTTCCTCTGGATTGACCATCTGTTGTTTCCTTGTTTTCTTTTTACCCTCTTCTTTCTTGTTGTCGTTATTGTCTGTGTTCTGCACCTGCTGCTGTGCTGCAGGTGTCTCTCTCAGCTGTGGAGATTGACTCCGCAGCTGTTCCCCCCTCCCGTCAGTGTTTTTTTTCATGCGCATCGCGCATGCGCGAGGAGTCGCGCATGCACGGTTGCGCACTTTTAGTAGTCCCGAGCCCAGGACCTCCACTGACCTGTGGGAGCGGGCCTCTCTCTCCGCGGCGGGCCTCTTCGGACAGGTAAGGCCTTCACCTTCTTCTTCCGACGTCTTTCCTTCTTCTTTTCTTCCCGTTGTTTTTGCTTTTTCTTTCTTCGCTGCCATTTTCTTCACACTTTTACTTTCACTTTGTTTTGGTTTTTAAGTTTGTGCCTTTGTTTTTTCTCTATCTTTTTTTAACTTTTCTGGAGAGGGCTGGAGTTCCCTTACCGGCCACTACTCCATCACGTGACTCCCCCTTATTCAGGAATCTGATGGCAACAGAGAAGAAGCTGTCCTTGTGTCACTGAGTGCTCGTCTTTAGGCTCCTGTACCTTTTCCCCGATGGTAGCAGAGTGAAGAGGGCCTGGCCTGGGTGGTGGGGGTCTTTGAGGATAGAGGCTGCTTTTTTAAGACACCGCCTCATGTAGATGTCCTGATGGAGTGAAGTCTGGTGCCTGTGATGTCGCAGGCCAAGTTGACAACCCTCTGGAGTTTATTCTTGACCTGAGAGATGGCGCCTCTATACCAGGGAGTGATGCAACCAGTCAGAATGCTCTCCATGAATCACCTGTAGAAATTTACGAGAGTCTATAGTGACAAACCAAACTTCCTGAGACATCTCATTGTCATTTGTGATTCTACCGACAACAGTGATGTCATCAGCAAACTTGTAGATGGCATTAGAATTGTGCCTGGCCACACAGTCATGGATGTATAATGAGTCGAGAAGTGGATCAAGCACACATCCTAGGAGTGCACCTGTGTTGATAATCAGTGAGGAGGAGACGTTGTTTCCATTCATACTGACTGTGGCCTTCTGATGAGAAAGTCAAGGATCCAGTTGCAGAGGAGGGTACAGAGGCCTAGAGTTTGTAGCTTCTTGACCAACACCGAGGGAATAATGGTATTGAAACCTGAGCTGTATTCAATAAAGAGCAGTCATATGTATGAATTGCTGTTTTCGAGGTGATCCAGAGCTGAGTGGAGAGCCAGCGATATTGCATCTGCTGTGGAGCGATTATGACGATGGGCAAATTGCTTGCTAATTCTGACCAGCCTCTCAAAGCATTTCAAAACAGTCAGTTAGTGCTACTGGGTAATAGTCGTTGAGGCTGCTCACCCTACTCTTCTTGGGCACCGGGATGATTGATGCCCTTTTGAAGCATGTGGGAACCTTTGACTGCCACAATGAGAGGTTGATAATGTCCTTGAACACTCCGACTAGTTGTTTGGCACAGATTTTCAGTACCCTGATGGCAAGGCCTGACACACCTTGTGCGGGTTCACCCTCTTGAATGATGCTCTGACGTCGCCCTCAGAGACAGATATCACAGGGTCCTGAGCCTTTTCAGGGATTCTCGTCAGCACCGTTTGGTTCTCATTCCCAAAGTGGGCATAGAAGGTAGTGAAGCATTGCAGCCCTCTATAGTGTTCGCTCTGTAATGGCCTGCACTCCCTGCCATAGCTGGCATGTCTCTGTCTCTAGTTTCCTCCAGAATTGCCACTTTGCTTCAGAGGTGGGCTTCCGCAGGTCATACCTGGATTTCTTGTAATGTTCCCAATCCCCGGCCTTGGACGCATAAACAGCGAGACTAAACAAGCACCTGTTGACAATCGTATGCTAGAAGAATCCTTTGGCAGTGTGGGAACTGAGACCCCACGCTCTCTCAAGATCTCAAGATCTGCCCCTGGCACACAGGTTGGTATCTGGCAGTCTAGAGATACCCATCAATGGTAAGAGTTTCACTGTGGAATTTCTGAGTGGATATCTGATTCTCTGCATTAAGACTTGAGCCACTTTCCACCATTGAGGCAGCACATCCCCATTGTGCAGTGGCGGGTTTCCAAGTCAACATGGAAAATTACAAACATGAAGAGGTGCGAGTGACTGCTAGTGAGTTTTTATTAGTTTTCATTGCAACCATATTTTGTTCCATATTTTCCATTTGGGTAGCTTCTACTGAGTGCATCCTTTTAATCCATTGAAAGTGGCTGATGGCAGATTCCACTCAAGAGTTTCACCCCTCTGTTCCTCAATCCAATATATGACAGTAACTTTATGGATAACATTTAGGGAAAAGCTTCATTGTAATTGATTGCATCACACTGATTCAAAATTATTTTCATTATACCATAGTGGCTTTAACAAACATGCAAATGTGTGATGTATGTGAGTTGAGAATGAGTTGGGGGGTGAGGAGTTAAATGGCAAAATAAAGTACAAGCAGTGAAAGGTCTCAGATGAGAAAAGTTGTAGAAGTAAGGGTCTTTCTAGTTTAGATTGATGCTGATTAGCACATCAAATACATTAACACATTAATTAATCAACCTAAATAGTAATGCACAAATACAACTTTGTTAATGTTTATGCCAGGATAGGTGCAAGGGCAGTAAGGGGAGAGGGTGTGGGGGGGGGGGGGGGAGGAGGGGCACAGGACGTGTGTTTCCTGGAAGTGACAGCTAAACTGAAATTCCACTAGCCCTGACTAATATCTGCGGGAGGCTCCAAGATGTTAGTTGCTTGATAACAACAGCCTAGCTGATAAATTTTCAACAGTTCCATTTCTCTCTAAAATCCTATGATTAATAAGAATTAGGAGAAACAAAACTGTAAAAAATACCTGAGAAGAGGGGGACATGTGTATGTGATTGGTCCACATTATGCAGATGGACATTAATGCAAATAGGATAATGCTTGCTGCCAAGGAAGTGACTATTTTGAGATTGGTTAATGTCAGATAGTGTTGGAGAATTTAACCCCATGCATTTGTATGCTCAGATTGCTCCTCAATACTCTATAAAGATGATGGACATCCCACAAGCTTGTGTGTAATAAAGGGAATTGGCTGAAGAAAAAGTTTGATTTCCTCAAATGAGTAGACTTCTGATTTGGACCTCACCCCAGAACCTGGATTGAGGATTGACACAAATTCTCTACAGAGAGTGGTGTGGGTGTAACAGAGTTAATAATGGGTTTCAATAATTTCTATTTTCAATTTTATATTTGAGAATTTTATCCCAGTGAGTTACTTGTATTTGCTGTCATTTTAATAATGTTTCCGGTGGGAATGAGTTCAGCAGTGCACATCTCTTGTGCACCTCCTAAGCCCCACCCTTCCTATCTCTCACACTGCTGTTACCTTGCTAAAGAGAAAAAAAAATGAGTAGAAAATGAAGAAAACTCAGAAGCCAATGGTTGTGTTATTTTGTCTTCTAAAAAGGAGCAAATAAATACTGGAAAACTGTTCCGTGAGTCATCTCTTCTTCTACGTCCTATGTAAACCCATTACATGGGGGATCGAGTAAAGTCAGCAAATAAAGTTTTATCTTAAGGCTCTCTGCAACAAAACTCAGTGGTACATGAGACCTGAGGTGTCACACACTATCACTGGGGCCATATTGCACTGAAAGGACTTTCCATCATTTCTCCACCATTGCGGAATGTACATTCATGGGAGAAATCTTCCTAATTATTGTGGATGCACATTTCAAATGTCCTATTTGAGTGGTTGATGTGATCAACAACAAGAGCAAAGGCCATTGAGAAATTACGCAGTGTGTTCACAGAGTATGGGTTGCCAATACAGCTGGTCTCGGATAATGGGCCTCGATTTGTATCAGATGCTTTCAAGCGATTCCTTAAAAAAACCCAATGTGAAACACATATTATCGGCCCCATACCACCCTTATACCAATGGTGAAGCTGAGCATTTTGTACAGACTTTTAAAAGATCAATGATGCCCAGAGAGTCAAATGGAGCATCCTGGAACCATATCATTGCAGATTTTCTTTTTCTTTGGCTTGGCTTCGCGGACGAAGATTTATGGAGGGGTATGTCCACATCTGCTGCAGGCTCGTTGGTGACTGACAAGTCCGATGCGGGACAGGCAGGCACAGTTGCAGCGGTTGCAAGGGAAAATTGGTTGGTTGGGGTTGGGTGTTAGGTTTTTCCTCCTTTGTCTTTTGTCAGTGAGGTGGGCTCTGCGGTCTTCTTCAAAGGAGGTTGCTGCCCGCCGAACTGTGAGGTTCCAAGATGCACGGATGGAGGCGATATCAGCCCACTGGCGGTGGTCAATGTGGCAGGCACCAAGAGATTTCTTTAAGCAGTCCTTGTACCTCTTCTTTGGTGCACCTCTGTCTTGGTGGCCAGTGTAGAGCTTGCCATAGAACACGATCTTGGGAAGGCGAGGGTCCTCCATTCTGGAGACGTGACCCACCCAGCGCAGTTGGGTCTTCAGCAGCATGGATTCGATGCTTGCGGACTCTGCCAGCTCGAGTACTTCGATGTTGGTGATGAAGTCATTCCAATGAATTTTGAGGATGGAGCGGAGACAGCGCTGATGGAAGCGTTTTAGGAGCCGTAGGTGATGCCGGTAGAGGACCCATGATTCGGAGCCAAACAGGAGTGTGGGTATGACAACGGCTCTGTACACGCTGATCTTTGTGTGTTTCTTCAGGTGGTTGTTTTTCCAGACTCTTTTGTGTAGTCTTCCAAAGGTGCTATTTGCTTTGGCTTGGCGAGTCTGTTGTCTATCTCTTTGTCGATCCTTGCATCAGATGGAATGGTGCAGCCGAGGTAGGTAAACTGGTTGACCATTTTGAGTTCTGTGTGCCCGATGGAGATGTGGGGGTCTGGTGGTCATGGTGGGGAGCTGGCTGATGGAGGACCTCCGTTTTCTTCAGGCTGACTTCCAGGCCAAACATTTTGGCAGTTTCCGCAAAACAGGACGTCAAGCGCTGAAGAGCTGGCTCTGAATGGGCAACTAAAGCGGCATCATCTGCAAAGAGTAGTTCACGGACAAGTTTCTCTTGTGTCTTGGTGTGAGCTCTCAGGCGCCTCAGATTGAAGAGACTGCCATCCGTGCGGTACCGGATGTAAACACTGTCTTCATTGTTGAGGTCTTTCATGGCTTGTTTCAGCATCATGCTGAAGAAGATAGTAAAGAGGGTTGGTGTGAGGACACAGCCTTGCTTCACTCCATTGTCAATGGAGAAGGGTTCGGAGAGCTCATTGCTGTATCTGACCCGACCTTGTTGGTTTTCGTGCAGTTGGATAATCATGTTGAGGAACTTGGGGGGGCATCCTAGGCGCTCTAGTATTTGCCAAAGCCCTTTCCTGCTCACGGTTAAACTCTCTTAAATGATGTAAAACCAGCACGACACACAAAGTCCATTTGCAGGAAGATTGTGAATCTCCCTGGTCTGTACAATTACATTTTTCATTTACTCAAAAAGACCCACAGATTTGTTCATCTTGTTTCCCACCAACTCCTCTCCCCACCCAACCCCCAAATCTGAGCTACTTAAAGGACCAATAAACAAGTTGCATTGTTTGTGTGTTTAATTTTAATTTGTGGGATCCTTTGATCTCAAATACAACCTCACATATATTCCTAGACTGCTTTGCCCATGGAGATCAAGCTCTTGGCCACTTCCAGTTTTTAGCCTTGGGATCATTCCAATTTGCTGTGGCTAATGTCCATACCTTTTTAAAATTTATATTTTATAGTTTTTTTTAATGTAGACATATAGCACGGTAACAGGCCCTTTCGGCCCATGAGCCCATGACAGCTAATTGCGCCCAATTCACCTACAATCCCCGGAACGTTTTGAATAGTGGGAGGAAACTGGAGCCCCTGGGGAAAACCCACGCAGTCGCAGGGAGAATGTACAAAGTCCTTAAAGGCAGTGTGGGATTTGAACCCCAGTCCTGATTGCTGGTGCTGTAACAGCATTGCATTAACTGCTACGCTAACATGCTTGCTGCTCACTGCCACTTTAAGCTAGTTCCTTACATAATGAGGGGAGACTTCATCTAATCTTCCATCATCTGCCAGGAACAGGCAAAATTATAATGCACTTCTCTGCATTCTGTGGTTGCCCAAACTATGGGTACTCATGAGCTATATGGATCCCAGATACATTGCCTCCTGTGGTGACTAATCTTTAATAGTCTGTTCATACCCCTCAACAGCATCCATTCATTCAGAGGTACCCTCATTATTAGCATTTCTCTTTAAAAGCTGCCTTCAGAATTCAGACCTGCTGAACTTAATGGAATTCAGGCTCATGGATCAGAAACTCAGATAAAAAAAATATCTGGAAGTTCCCATTAAAAATTAGCCAAGGATTTTCAGTGAATCAAAGCAAGTAAGTGTCCATTGTTTTACTTCCACAGAAATTTCCCATCACTATTTGGTGTGAACAAATCTGTTAACCTTACGAAAACTGCATGCTAACAAGCTCCGATGGTGTTAAAAAAAAAATGGTGGCACTGCCAGAGTTGCTGTTGGTGTGGACCTGGGAGTCCGGACAACAGATGTAGTGCTCCCCATGGGGTACTACCGCCCAATTCTACTGCCGCAAAGGGTTTAAACCAGTGGTTCTCAACCTTTTTCCACTCACATACCACTCTAAGTATTCCCTATGCCATAAGTACTCTGTGATCAGTAAGGGATTGCTTAAGGTGGTATGTGAGTGGGAAGAGAAGGTTGATACCACTGTTTTAATCGTACCTAATTGGCTCGTTATGTGCATGGTTTCATAACTCCAAAGGAAATGGGCCAGTGACGATTTTTCTCCAGCAAAATATTTCAGTAACAATTGGGTCTAGAGCAGTGGTATCAACCTTCTCTTCCCACTCACATACCACCTTAAGCAATCCCTTACTAATCACAGAGCACCAATGGCATAGGGATTACTTAACATGGTATGTGAGTGGAACGAAAAAGATTGAGAACCATTGGTTTAAGCGGCCTATTAAAGGAGCCGATGGCATTTTATTTAAAATCCTGCAACCGCAGGACCTGGACCCCAGATGGCAGCACCCTGTGTTCGGCACTGGCCTTGAGGAATACAGCCCCATTTACACTGGCAGTTTAACCCAGTAATTAACCGCCAATCTACTGGTTAAAGTGCCAGTGTGAATGCTTGCAAACCGGCACGCAGGCATCAGATTGCCTCAGAGATGAACTGCCAAGGGAAGGGTGTATCATTGCCAATTCATTTTGAATCGGCGTACTGGTTAGCACAGTGTAAAAGGGAAAGGGGTTACTCAAGACAACACTGGTGGAGGATAGGCTCCTCTCTGCTCTGGGATGATGGGTGGTGAGTGTGAAAGGAAACAGAGAACTGGTTAAAATTGGTCTAGTGTAAATGGCAAAAAACGTCATTTTGAACTGGTCTTTTGAACCACCAATTTACCGGTTAGCCAATGTGAAAATGGCTGTAAACTCCAGGGGAGCATCGGACTGGCACAAGGCACTAGTAACAGGGAGAACACCCCTCATTGAGAAGAAGAAGCAAAGGAGACGACCTAAAGTCAATGAGCACGATGTCGGACCAGCAAGAGGCTCTGCGACTGAAGGACACACACAGGTGATGAGCTGTTGGCAATTTGTGGGTGAGAAACCCATACAGACTGCAGGCAAATTGAGGTCAAGGAACACTCAACAGGTTGTGAGCTATTGGAAACTGGTTCATGAGAACCAGGTATCGGAATCAGGATTCAAGAGGATGCTGAGGGAAAGGAGGGAGAAGAGTCCTGGGAGCTGAAGGCTTCCTCACCATGTCAGAAGTTTGGATCTGGGCTTGAGTTGCCAATAGTTTAAACTGAACTTGTCTGCTGCAGAGGTGAATCCAGGGTCACTTGGTGACTCCGGGGGACTCTCATTTGCTTCTCTACCTCTGACAGTAAGGGGGCGCCGATCATGCTGATGCTTTTTTTGAATAAAAAATTTAGACATATGGCATGGCAACAGGCCCTTTCAGCCCACAAGTCCATCCAATTAACCTACACCCCTGTACATTTCGAACAGAGGGAGGAAACTGGAGCCGCCAGGGAAAACCCATGCAGACACGGGGAGAACGTTCAAAGTCCTCACAGACAGTGCTGGATTCGAACTCCAGTCCTGATCCCTGGCACTGTAAAGGTGTTCACCAACTGCTGTGCCAAATGTGCCGCCCAGTGGTGAATCTTTGTCTGCCTTATGGCACAATAAAGGCAATTTTGTGTGATGTTAGATTTCTGTTTTATTAAATGGCAATAAAAAGTATCTGATCTAAAGTAAAACACGAAAATCAACCGTGGTTGAAGTTAAAAGCACAATGCTGGAGAAACTCAACAGATCAAACAGTGTCCTTTATAGAACAAAGGTAAATTTTTATTTATACGATCTGTATTTTTATCTTTGCTCTGTATGACCTGCTGCTACCTCCAGCATTGTTTTTTCACAGTATCTGATCTGATTTGCATTGTATGGTGCAATAAACAATTACATATCTGCTTCTCACCAGCTGCTCTCTCCTAGATAGTCATTGAATCAGCATCTTATTTGGGCAACTGACTTGTCTGTCTTTGTGAACTCCCACCGTGAATGCTGCTTTAGCACCACCTTTATACCCACATATCGAGCCTTTATCAGTGAGTTTAGTTTTCCCAGCAAAAGCAACTATTCCTGGAAATCTTGTGACTTGCAAAATTAAGTCAAACGGTTAAAAGCAAGGCACTCAGGGATCCCAGTGACCAAATTGGCTTTATCCAGTGCTGCAAACTGTGCAAACACCCAGGGGAGGGGTCTCCAGTTTGAAACTAACCATGCCGGTTTCAGCAGGTGAAAACCGAAAATGGCCTCCTGTGAAATTCTGGCACTTTGTGCATCATCTCCAAAAAAAAACAGGGTGGCCGATGATGCTATTTTAATGACACAATCAAACAAAAGCTGGCAGCAAATCACAGAAAATAGGTTTAGGTTGTGAAAAACTTGGCACTCAGTTAGATTTTAAGCGCCGTCTTAAGAAAGGAAGGAGCAGTTTTATTTTTATTAATTTTGGATTGTGGTTGTCACTGACAAACCTAGCAACCTTTGCCCATCCCTAATTGCCCTTGGGAAGACCTACAATTTTTTTTCTTTTACTACTCCCACAATCCTCAAGGGTTATTTAGATGCCAAGCACATAAATTCTCCACCACACTCCCACCACTACCTTTCTATCTTTTGGTCTCTCCCAATGAGGCCCAAGGGAAACTCAAGTAAGAGCATCTTATCTTCCAGCCATGAATTTGACAACCATCATCACTCAACATTAAATTAAACAACATCTGATCACTAACATTTCACTCTCCAGCCAGATGCCATTAACATTGACTTTTCTGCTTCCACTAAACCTGCTCGCCTTTTATTTCCCCTCCCCTTTCCTATCTTTCCAGTTCTTCCACCCACCCAGCCTTCACCCCCTCCCCCACATTGCTACTTTCTCCTTTCTCCTTTCTCCACCTATCATCTCCTGCCTTTGCCACACTCCTTCCCCCCCCCGCCCTCCCCCCCTTTTCTGTTCAGACACCTGCCAGTATTTTCTCATCCTTGATGAAGGGCTCAAGCCCGAAACATTGGTTACGTTTCTTTACCTTTGCTACATAAAGGACACTGTATGACCTACTGAGCTTCTCTAACGTTTTGTGTATTTACTAGCATTCACAAGTTGATTCCAAAATAGCATTTTCTTTTGCTTCATATTTCTGACATCTGCCGTGTTCTGTCTGGCATTTTTGTTTTTGTTCCTCTTTTCATATTTGTCTCTTTTTCTTTACATCTGCACTATACATATTCAATGGAATTACCAGCCTTTACCACTGACTCTCAGAGACCAATGCCACCATTTACATCACAATTTCTCTCGGGTTTCTATCCTGCCATAATTCATCTCTGCACCTCCCCTTCTTTGTTACGTGCTTCTTTTCTAACGTTGTCCAATTCTGAGTTCATGAACCAGCTATGTTTCTCTCTCTCCACAGATTCTATCTGACCTGCTGAATATTTCCTGTCTTTATTTTAGATTGCAGTTTTTTTTTGCTGTTGAGGATTTAGACCCAACAGTGATAAAATGAAAGAGGAGGTCTTTCTATCTTCCTGCTACCCTTGTCCTTCTTTGGGATGGATATCATCAGCAGGTCCTGTTAAATGCAGAAAGGTAGGAAAGTTTGGGGTGGGAATTCCAGAGTTGAAGTATTGGCTGTAGAAGATACACCTCATAGTTTTAGAACCATTGAAGCCATACATGTTTCAGAATGGAAGATGGCCAGAAAAGAAAATATTAAGAAGCGTAAAGACAACAGAGGCCACAGTCTGATTTCAAAAGAATGTTAATATCAGAATTAATATCATACAGCACAGAAAGAAAGGTCACGAACAAGCCAACCATCAATCTATCACCAGAACTTTGTCCATTACAACACAGAACACCCGCACAGTACAGGCCCTTTCACCCATGATGTTGTGTCAACCTATATAAACCTACTCCACATCACTTTAATCCTTCTCAGCCACACACCCCATCACCCTCTGTGTTTCATACATTCATGTGTCTATATCTAAGAGTCTTTTAAATGTCCTAATTGCATCATCTCTGCCATCACCCCCAGCAATGGAATCCAGGCAGCACCCATCATTCACTGCAATAAAAAAAATTACCTCTGCCGTATTCCCTAAACTTTCCTCCACTCACCTGAAACAGATGTCCTCTGGTATTTGTTATTGTTGCGCAGGGCAAAATGTGCTGACACCATATCAAAACCTCTCTTAATCTTAAATACTTCCATTAAGTGATCTTTCATCCTCTGTTACTCCAAATAAAAAAGCCCCAGCTGTGTCTGTACTGACAATAACCACAACAGCAGTGCGAGTATTAGACAGCTTTAATAAACTAATATGTACACTAAGAGGTCTTGTCTCTCTGCAAGATGAATATGGAAGGCTAGACTGTAGCTTTGGACTGCTTTATATACAAGGATGACCCCTGGTGACCTAGTGGTGTAATTACATATCACCACCGTGTCAACCTTGTTTTCATAAGACATGTTCTCCAATCCAGACAACATCCTGTGCTCTCTCTAATTCTTCCACATCCTTCCTATAAATAGCCAACCAGAACAATGCCTTTTTATGAAAAAGGGATTTGTCTTGATTATTTATAAATGTTTTGAGGGTTCCTGTCTTGATCACCCACTCAAATAGTGCAATCCAAATTCCAACCATCTGGGTGAAAATGCCCTTTCTCAGATTGCCTCTAGATATTCTGCAACTTGCCCTAAATCTATGCTATTGATACCTCTATAATGAGGATAGTTTCGTGCTATCTATCTTACCCATGCCCCTCTTATTTTAGAGTACTTCTGCCTTCTCCACTCCAAGCAAAACAACCCCAGCCTATCTAATCTTCCCTCATAACTGAAATGCCACATGTCATATCATGTAGGGCAGCAAGCTCATGAATGATGGGCAGACAGTCGATGCAAGTTAGAATATAATAGGTTTTTTGGTAGTTAGAAAGAAGAAGCCAAGCTGAACTAGGTTGGAGTTGCCAAATGTAAAGAAATGGCATAAAGATATGCTTTTAAGGAATAAATTAACTGAGGCATTCCTAGCAGCATTGCAGAGAGAATGTAGGTCATTTTGGTAATGGGCCAAAGTTCTTCAAGTAGCATGAAACATAACACAAAGTTTGGTGTGTGCATGAGCCTTGGCAAAGGTCCAGTGAAATTATGATGACTGTCCTAACCCACAGCAAAGACATTTGACTGACACAGAACCCATCTTGTTGGCTTCCTAAACCAGTAGAAAACCAGTGCAACCGAGTCACAGCAGACTAAACATCATCAATACCAGTGACTGGGGGAGGAGTCACGTGATGGAGTAGTGGCCGGACGGTGAACTCCAGCCCTCTCCAGAAAAGTCGGGAAAAACAAAGGAAAACACAAAGGCACAGAAATAAAAGTTACAGAAAAGTGAGTATAAAGGTGGAAAGAAAATGGCGACAAAAAAAGAAAAATCGAAAGCAACGGTAAGAAGAGAGGAAGAGAAGACAAAGGAGGAAAAAGGTGAAGGTCTTACCTGTCCGAAGAGGCCCGCTGCGGAGAGAGAAACCCGCTCCCTCAGGTCGGTAAATAATGAACTACAAAAATGGCTCGCAGAGCCGAGTAAAAGTGCGCAACCGCGCATGAAAAAAAACACACCGACGGGAGGGGGGACCAGCTGGGGAGTCAATCTCCACAGCCAGCAACGACAGCTACAGAACACCTGCAGCAAGAAGAGACCACAGAAGACAATAGAAACAAGAAAGAAGAGGAGGAAAGGGCACCAAAGAAACAACAGATGGTCAACCCAGAGGAAGAAGAAGAGGAAGAGGAAGAGTACAGTGAAATAGAAGAAGAAAAGAAAGGCAAGGTAAAGGATATACTTGCTCTTATTAAAGGATACATGGAGTCATTTAAAGAATGGCAAACACAGGAATTTAAGGATTTAAGAAAAAGAATAAACAACACAGAAGAGAAAATAAATAAAATGGAGATGACCTTAACAGAAATGGAAAAGAAAATGGACAAGATGGAAGAGCGGGCAGTAGCAGCAGAAATGGAGGTAGAAGACTTAAAAAAGAAATTGGAGAAATCTAATAAAAAAACTAAAGAGACACAAGAACTACTAGCTCAAAAAATAGATACAATGGAAAACCATAACAGAAGAAATAACATAAAGATAGTGGGCCTTAAGGAAGATGAAGAAGGCAAGAATATGAGGGAGTTTATAAAAGAGTGGATCCCTAAGACCCTAGGATGTCCAGAACTACAGCAAGAAATGGAAATAGAAAGGGCACATAGAGTATTGGCCTCTAAACCACAACCACAACAAAAACCAAGATCTATTGTAGTAAAATTCCTAAGATATACTACAAGAGAAAAGGTACTGGAGAAGACAATGGAAAAAGTAAGAGAGGGCAACAAACCACTGGAGTATAAAGGGCAAAAAATCTTCATTTATCCAGATATAAGTTTTGAACTCCTAAAGAAGAGAAAAGAGTTCAATACAGCAAAGGCGATTTTATGGAAGAAAGGGTATAAATTTATACTAAAGCATCCAGCGGTATTGAAAATATTTATTCCAGGACAACAAAACAGACTGTTCTCGGATCCAGAAGAAGCACGAAAATTTGCAGAACAATTACAAAAATAGACTGAGGGAGGAAGACGGGTAATGAGAGTTAAAATGATCACGATTGATATGTATGTGGGTAAAGACAAAAATAGACTGAGGGATGAAGACGGGTAATGAGAGTAAAAATGATCACGATTGATATGTATGCGGGTAAAGAGGTATAAGAGTGAATAGAGACAATGAGCATACATGAATGTATCTGTACTTAGAGGAAAATATAGATAGTATAGACAAAAATTAATAAGGGAAGGTAATGGAATAGAGAGAATAAGGAGGGAATTAAAAGAGTGACCTTTGTGACATATGAAAAGTGAAATCTTTTCTGGGCGAGGCGGGGTGGGGGGAAATAGCGGTCACTGCAAAATCAGTTGACGCTTGCGAGTGGATTCGCAAATCCAAATGGAGAGGGGAGATGTGGTTGTCCGACAAGGGATAAAGGACAACTCAGGAGGTGAAGGGGAGATTGGGGATAAATAAGATAGAAATAGGAGAATAAGGAAAATGTTGGATGTTGTAGGAATGTTGTCTTATAAAGAGTTGAAAATAAGAAAACAGAAATGGAAAAGGAGGAAAGGTAATGATGGAAAAACGGAAAGTGAAGATAAACAAAATATAAAAGATCTACGCTGAACTATATGTCTTTAAATATTAATGGAATACATAACCAAATTAAAAGGAAGAAACTACCAAATTTAAATGAATAAATGTATTCCATTAGAAAAAATAACATATAGGTTAAGAAATAATATTGAAATATTCGAACAAGTATAGGAGCCTTACATTAAATACAATAGCGAAAACCTACCGGGGACAAACATTACCTAAGTTGATGGAAGGAGAAGGAAAGAAAAGAATGGACTCAGTAGAATTTCTGGTGTAATTTTGTTGAATGACAACATTGTCTGACTGGCTTAATGCAACCTAGACTGTATACCTAAAAGGGATGAGAGGGGGGGGTGGGGGGGGTGGTTTGGGAGGAAAGGGGGTGGGGGAGAAAAAGTCACTGTATATGTGTAAAAAAGAAATAGTGTATATCATGGCTAATGTGATTTATGGTGTGAAAAATGAAAAATTTAAAAAAAAAAAAAACCAGTAGAAAATCTACCCTTAGCACCTAAATGAGTTGTCTTTCCGTGGTCAGATATAAAAGCCTTCAAAGACTGACATGAAATAATATGCACCCAAGGTTCTGCTTTTAGAAACAGAAATGATCAAGAACTATTTATGCTGCAGATTAGTAAGTTCATTCAAGAAATTTAGCCCAGAGGAAATTGTGATAGTAAAGATTCTATCACCAATGTGTACATGTACAGATTGTATTGTAGGATGACTGTGATTGGCTGAGAGCATAGCCACACCTACTGGCAGGTCTTAAAGGATTGCTCCTAGCCAGACCAGGTCATTCTGGACTGGTCGACCTACTTGTGATGTGCTCCAGTCTTTTAGTTAATAAAAGCCTTGGTTTGGATCAACTAGTCTTTGGTTCTTTCGACGCGGTCTACCAAAATAAAAGTGGAAATGTCAAAACCAAGTAATATGACCAAAGTCCAGTAGTTCTGTTGTCATGGAGTATCATTGCATTATATCAAATGGACAAAATCCTGAGACAAACATGTTCATACATTATTTAACAGAAAAAAATAGATGCACAATAGTTTCAATCATTAAAGTAAAAGCAATGAAATGAACGAACTTTGAGGAAAAAAATAAATTCAGGAAAGAAATGGCTGTGGGCAGGTGTGGCTTATAGACCATGTGCCAAAGTGTCTTTTCTAAATCTTACAATTTGCTATTTCACAGATGGCTGTATAATCAGTCATGAACCTTCAAGCTAACTTGGGTCAGAAACACACCCTTCATTGTTTTCCACAGCTGAGGTCAAACATTAGCAAAACAACACTGATTGCTTCTGCATTTGGTTCTCATTTCTTTTCTCTCCACTTGGTAAGATGTTGTCACCAAATTTGGGCTGAACCAAAATTCAATGATGCGCAAAGGATAAATTCAGAAGAAACCTTGGCTTATGAGAACTGTCTCCTGTTATGCTTTACATTAGTGGACTGAAGATCTTACCAAATTATAGGCCTCAGCACTCAAAATCAGTATATATAATATATCCAGAGATTATTTAAGGCAAATTTCCCCAGATGTAGATGTTCTGAATTCATAAATTAGGTCTGATGTCAAAGTTTAGAAAAATGGGTTTGTTCTACCATTACCTCTACATCTCGGAACTTACCTCCTTAGGCAGTTCCTCTTAAATGAGGTCGTTGTCTGAAGAGAGCGAGCAAAATTGTTGAGGACCCCCTTTCACCCCACACACAGCATCTTTCAGCTACTCCCGTCAGGAAAGAGATACAAGAGTGTCAGAGCCTGCAAGCATGTGGGGCGCTGTTAGACAGAATCAGACACACACAAGGTAAAGACTGAACAACAGGCTTTAATCCACAAAAACCTCCACAGAGCCAAGTTGACTGTGGCTGCAGCAACTCTGAGTGAGGCCTCAGGAGACCGGCACAGGCTTATATCCCAGAGGGTGATTGACACCCAACCGGGTGGGGCTTGATCAATTCAGGCCGAGTGATTGGCAGCCGGCCAGGTCTTGTCCTGTCCCCTTACACTCCTGCAGGTACAGAATTTTCCCCCTGCAGTAGGCTGGTGGTGTACCACCACACAGCATCAAGCTGAGAAGCAGCTTCTTCTCATGGGCAGTAAGAATACTGGTTCTGTCAAAAGGAACTGCCCACACCAACAATCCGAGACCCTAATGTAATAAAACACCTGGTATCTGGCACCTATCAGGATTGGTAGATGATCAACAAGTATAGATAAGAGAATTTTCTGGTTACTTGAGATTGTGTGCTGTATGGATTGGAAAACTGACTGCTAAGGGGCGCCAATTTTAAACTTTGGTATTTTGTACCTATTTATTTTCTGCCATATTTTTGCTGGTGGCTTGAAATTCTGGTTGGAGACTTGTAATGCGCATCGAAAGAACCAAAGACTTGTTGATCCAAACCAAGGCTTTTATTAACTAAAGGAATGGAGCAAATCACAAGTAGGTCGACCAGTCCAGAATGACCTGGTCTGGCTAGGAGCAATCCTTTAAGACCTGCCAGTAGGTGTGGCTACTCTCTCAGCCAATCACAGTCATCCTACATTACCATCTGTACATATACTCATTGGTGATAGAATCTGTATTATCACAAGACTTTACTGTATTAACAAAACAATAGTTATTTATTTATTTTTATAGATGTGCCTTTGTCCTGTGTATGTATTGTTTGTCTGTATGCGCGTGTTATGTCTGGTTGTGTAGCAGCGTGTTTTATACCAAGGATTGAAATACACTGTTGTACTTGTGCAATAGGGTGATAATAAACTTGACTTGCATCCACTCCAGTTCTCGGGCATGGCAGACACCTATCATGGGTAGATATTGTACAGCAGCTGTCACACAGACTTAACTGACTGAGGAGCTTGGCCAGTGCTTTGACTATGTCTAGAATGAGTGATCACCTTCTCTCCAGAACCTAGCAACTGTGCCAACCTAAACTAACTCCACTGCCACTCCTGCACCACCCCCCCCCACCCCCCCCAAGAAAAACCCTTTCCAAAATTTTAGGGGAACTTTGCAGCCAAGTGTAGACAGTGATGTCACGCAGTGATCTGTGCTTATAAGACCCAACGTGCTATCTAACAGATTCTGTGCTGGACCCTCCTTCAGGAAAGGAAGCCTCTCACTTGGTACAGTGCACGTGTTGGAAGCCATGCCAAGTGCTTGCACTCTATTGGTCTACACTGAGTGTGCTGCAAAGGGAGGTGGTGGTGGGTTCAGAGAGCTAGAGGACTGGCTTTGGCAGCAGAGAACAGAGCAAACAGGATGAATCCAACAACAGGGAGAAAGGGGACCTGAATGGAATCAGGACACTTTCTGAACTATAAATAGAGGCAGATGTGCCAGATCCACATCAGGAAGCTGCTGTTACATTTGGTTTAAATTTAAAATTTGATTTGCTTGTTCTGTGAATATTAATCCTACTGTTAACATTAAATGCTACCGTTGTCACGATTTATCTTGTTACTGCCTTCTGTGAATATCTTTTCCGGAGCATAATGACCATGGAATGCAAAACTAAACCTTTCACTGTATCTCTACACATGTGACTGTAAACAATTCAATCCATTGGCTTACATTGAAACCCTTTTTTTAAAATCTAATTGTTCATTCCTATGTATTTCACATCTTATACTTTCCATCAGAATTACATCTCCCTGTTAGAGTAAGACTCTAGAACCAATGTAGCACAGAAGAAGGCCATTTGATTCACTGAGCCCAGTCGGCTCTCTGGAGCACAATACCATATCTCCCCCGAGTCCCTTTAGTGACAATCTGCCTTTCCTTTATCACCTCCAAATTAACCCTGCCAACCTAACATGACTAGAGCCACTGACATGAACCAGTGTGGGTTACCAACACCAGCACAAATGCTTCAACATCTCCCAAATCCACATTGGAAAGCCAAAAGATTTTCCCACTGTGAATCATAAAAGTTTTTCCCAAATCAAATACAGTAGTATCTTGTAAATATCCAATTCCTGAAGAGAGCTATATGGTAAATGGATAAAGGTAATTCATCTGCTCAGTACAGAGGTATAGCTGGCAAAGCTGCTCTTCCCTTGTGTTCTCCCAGGGTGAGGCTCTCTTTACCACCAACCATTCCCAGCTGCTCTGGTTACCTCTCATATCCCTAAGGCAATAGGTTAATTGGCCACTGTAAATAGCCCTTGGTGAGTGGTAGGATCTGGAGGGAGTAAGCTGAGAATAAAATCCCTCAAATGGGTGCTTCGTTTTCAGTGCAGATCCCGTGCTCCAAAGTCTCGCTTCATGATTCCATGTCCAGATGAATTTAAAGGCCATTAACATGGTCCCTGACAAAAGTGCATTGAATTTTTTGCTGAGACTTACTAGGAGTAAGGGAGAGACAGGTAAGTTGAGAATAGAAATGGTTACTGATGATGGGTAAAGGTTTTATTTCCTGGCTCACTTGTCGTATTCCATGCAAAACTCTACTATGGAAAATTGTTGGGTTGCTATTGACTGTGACCCAAATGTGAAGAAGCACAAGAATTGAACATATTGGAACCTTGAGCAAACAAGTAAAAATTGGAGAGTCCCAGCAGGTCAGGCAGCATCCATGGTGGGAAATGTTCGGTCAGCACTTCAAGTCCCTCCCTTTACATTGTTTGAGCAGAATTTTAAGGCCTGGTTTAATGCAGAAAATGTTTTAATAATTCCAGAGCAAATCAGTCCAATTGCAGAATGAGGAACTGGACAATCCGACAAGGTTGTCAGATATAGGTTGCAGAGCTTTCCTTAGTTATGACATCATACTCCGTTCATTGGGTTGAAGAATGGAAGTGAAACATGAACTTACCAGAATGCTAAGAACAATATCTCAGGTAAGATAGGTAATAGAATATTATAATATTCACCTGGAAAAAGTTGCATTTTCTAATTTAGGTGTTGAAATTTATCACAGATATGGCAGGATATTAAATCTGCCAGAATCACACACAAAATACTCACTATCCACGAAGAGTACAAATATGCGTGTAATCTCAGGCATGATATTTCTTCAATTAGTTTATCACCAGGCTGGTTTCAATTCTTATTCAATTTGTCAGCCAATCACCAATTTTCCATATTTCTATCATTTGGCTTTAGACTGTACAATACACTTTCATTTTAGAGGAATTTAAGAAAATTGTACTGGTTTTCACAAGATCAGCAATACTTCATCAAACAAAAGGTTCAGAAGTATTAGTAATGATTTAATGTTAGACAATGACTGGCGAACACCTGACTCCAATATATTATGCAATGCTTGGTGATGTTTAATAATTGATATAATTTAATACAATTATCACAATTTTGAGTTGCTTCCACTGCCATACCCAAGCACGTTCAATTTCTACACAAACCGGATTGTGTGTTTTAACATGGGGATAACGCATTATGGATCTTGACTGAATGTGCATCTTGTTGATACGATGAATTTAATTTGCAAGTTAGTTTCAAGTTAGTTGGCCTTAAACAAGCTCCAAATGATGTGCTGCTGCCTTATTAAGCACCTCCTAATCCTCACTGCTGCATTCTATAAGACCTCATGGCATGCTGTAAATAATAAGAATCAAATCAAAAATTTGGTAAAGTAAGCACTTTTCTAAAATTATGTGGGTGAATTAAAACGAGTCGAGAAAGCAAGTGACTTGTTTTTTTTACTCAGCACAGAGGGAACAGAGACATCACAAAATTTCTGTGTAACATATTAAAAACAAGATAATGTATTATTTACTTTTAGATTACTTGATTATTTAAAAAAAAGGAAATCAGTCACCTCCACAGCAGCATTACATTAGTCATTGGTTCCTGCATGACATTCTTTAGTAGATCATTCTCATACGATTTCTATTTCTCATGAGTGGGCTCAGTTTTTACCCCGTAAACTTTTGGTTCCTTTTGTCATTAATGTGATCATCCTTGGTGTTAGCTGACTCCAGCAGCACCTCCACCCACACCCTCGCCTCCAGATATCCAGTGATTCAGCTGACACTCATTTTCAAAAGTTAAAATAATTGAACACAATACAAATGTATAATTTCTACACAGTGTGTCACCACCAACACAGGCATTGCAGTCGATGAATACAGCATTATTTAGTGGCTTGTTAAGTAGCGTAACTCAATGAACTGTATGGTATTTATATATTTTTCCGTCAGGCAGATGGAGGTGCAAATAACCAATTTAAATTCCAGCTGGAATAATAAAAAATACTTTATCATATTGTAATACAATCCAGGCCACAGAACAATACTGGTAATGACAAAAGTTAATTTACACAATAATTTTCCCCCATTGGCCAAGAGTCCAAACTCGCATTAAAACTATTTTTCTAGTAATATGTTTTGTTATAAGTGAAATCATTGCCCATGTCACTCAGCCAGTTTTAAACAGTAACTTCCACAACAAGCAGGTCGACCCAAACTTTCAACCATTCCTTTGCTTTGTCTGATTTCCTCCAGCAGCTTTTTTTGGTTTTGAGGATCAATAACCTCTCTGATGGTGCCACAAACATTGAGGAGTTTACAAGATAATTTCACGCAAAATGCAACATACATTGAAATATATCAGAAAATCATTTGTATACTGCTCTGGGTGGCATGAGTTTGGAACGCAGCAAAAAACAAATCATGGAAACCATCACTGACATCAAATCAAGTTGCTTCACTGAAGCGATTGCACCAAGAGCTGAGATTAACACGTTGGCTGCAGCAATAGATGAGATTGATATCCAAGAATGAGCCTAAACTATATTTTATTTTCCAGTGTACCCACATTCAAGAAAGTTAACTAAGTTAAAGATAAGCGGTGCCAGGGTGTGGGATATGTCAGATCGAGTTCATGACATTCTTCGATTGAAGAAGGGAACCTGCAGGGTGGTGATCTCAGGATTGCTTCCTGTGCCATGTGCTGAAGAGATTAGGAATAAGAGGATAAGGCATGTTTACACATGGCTGGAGACATGTTGTAGGAGGGAGGGCTTCAAGTATCAGGGAAGGTGTGATCTGTACTGACTGGATAGATTGCACTTGAACTGGAAGGGGATTAATATCCTTGCAGCTAGGTTGGTTAGTCTTGTCCTGATGAGTTGAAACTAGTTTTGCAGGGAGAGAGGAACCAGTATGTTCGAGCAATTAGTGAGAAGGAGGAGGATAAAAGTCATGTGAGGACTGCATGTATAGACAGAATTCAAAGGTTTGTACGTGATAGTAATTTTCTCAGGTGTATTTATTTTGATGCAAGGAGTATTGTTAGAAAGGCTGGCGAGCTTTGTTGGATTATGATATTATTGCTATTAGTGAGACCTGGTTGCAGGAGGGGCAGGACTGGCATCTTAATGATCCAGGGTTCCGTTGCTTCAGATGTGATAAAGGGGGAAGAGTGGCATTGCTAGTCAGGGAAAATATCTCAGTTGTGCAAAGTCAGGAACAGATGGAGATTAAGGAGGGAGAGTTCCTTGCTGCCTTACAGTGAATAAAGGTAGATAATTCATCTGGGCCAGATATGATGTTCCCTCAGATATTGAGGGAGACTAGTGTAGAAATTTCAGAAGCCCTGGATGATATATTCTGAGTGTCTTAGCCTTGGTGAGGTGGAGAGGATTGGAAGGTAGTTCATGTCCTGTTGTTTAAAAAGGGCTCCAAAAATAAAACAAATATTTATAGGCCAGTGAGGCAGATATCAGTAGTGGGTAAATTTTTGGAAGGAGTTCTGAGAGACAAGATATATAGTTATTTGGACAATCATGGGCTGATTAAGGATAGTCAACACGGCTTTGTGTGCGATAGGTCATGTTTAACGAGTCTTGTGAAGTTTTTCGAGGAGGTTACCAAGAAGGTAGATAAAGGAAAGGCTGTGGATGTTGTCTACATGGATTTTGTAAAGCCTTTGACAAGGGCCCATGTGGGAGGTTAGTTCAGAAGGTTACAACACTAGGTATTCAAGGAGAGGTTGTAAACTGGGTTTGAAATTGGCTGTGTGGGAGAAAACAGAGGGTGGTAGTGGACAATTGCTTCTCAGACTGGAGGCCTGTGACTAGTGGTGTGCCTCAGAGATCCGTTTTTGGGACCATTATTGTTTGTAGTATATATCAATGATCTGGATGATAACGTGGTGAATTGGATCAGCGAGTTTGCTGATGACACAAAGGTAGGAGACGTTGTGGAATGCGAGGAAGATTTTCAAAGTTTGCAGAGGGATCTGGACCAGTTAGGAGAATGGGTCAAAAAATAGCAGATGGAAATTAATGCAGACAAGCGATGTATTTTGGAAGGAGAAACCAAGGTAGGAGATAGATAGGTCAATGATAGGGCATTGAGGAATGCAGAGGAGAAAATATCTGGGAATACAAATATATTATTCCCTGAAGGTGGTGTCACATGTGGACAGAGTTCTAAAGAAAAGGTATGGTATCTTCGCCTTTATAAATCAAAGTATTGTGTATAGTAGTTGGGATGTTATGTTGAAGTTGTTTAAGACATTGGTTAGGCCAAATTTGGAATATTGTGTGCATTTCAGGCTGCCTAAGTACAGGAAGGATATCAGTAAGAGTGGAGAGAAGATTTATTAGGATGTTGCCGGGTCTTCAGGAGTTGAGTTACAGGAAAAGATTAAACAAGTTGGGACTTTATTCCTTCAAGCGAGTAAGAAAGACAGAAGATTTGATAGAGGTTTATGAGATCATGAGGTATATATGGATGTGAGTAGGCTTTATCCACTTAGATTGGGGGAGATAAATACAAGATGTCATGGTTTTAAGCTGAAGGGGGAAAGGTTTAGGGAGAACATTAAGGGGAAATTCCAATCTCAGAGAATGGTTAGAGTGTGGAATGAGGTACCATCTGATGTAGTGAATGCAGGCTCATCGTGTGTTTTAAGAATAAATTAGATACATGGTTGAGACAGGCCTGGAGGGTTATGGAATGGGAGCAGGTCAATGGGACTAGGGAGATGATAGCACAGACTAGAAGGGCCAAATGGCTGTAGCATTCTATGGTTCTAAACAAATGAAGTTAAAATTTATTTTTGTAATATATTGTAGCGACGGCTAACTGAAGACAGGTTGAGTTCAGTGAGCAAAACTGATTTATTGCAGTTTTATACTCCCAGCCCGGACCTGACTGAGAACCACGATGGGGGGCCCGACGTCACCGGGGCGTTATGTGGGTCGCCAAGTGCGGGCTTCTGAACCCGGTGCTGAGGTCGAGAGGAAAGCCCCGACGGCACCATTTTGGCTGGCTGCCCCGCCGCATGCGTGACAAGTGGGGCTGGTTCGCCTACCTAATGGCATACCGCCACATAGCCCTGCCCAGAACTGGCATCAATGTCCTTTTTTGCCGGGCAGCCTCACTTCTTGGGTTGGGCCATAACTACTGGCTTGGTGGGGTCGATGTGGGCTGGCTTTAACCTGTCTACCTTAAACAGTTCCCTCTTACCCCCGATGTCCAGTGTGAAAGTGGATCCTGAATGCTGGATGACTTTGTACGGCCCTTTGTATCATCTTTGTAGAGGTGTCCCACCTGATAAAAATGTACTCTGCAGAGTACAGCTTGCTAGGGACGTAAGAGGCCCGTGAGCCATGTCTGGGCGGTGGTGGGGGTGTGAAGGAGTCCAACTGGGCCTGGAAGCAGGGACGTAGACCGTGCAGTGACAGCTGGGGGTTGTGAGGTGCGTTGACGAACTCACTGGGTAGGGCTAGTGGTGCACCGTAGACCAGCTCGGCTGATGACGCCTGTAGGTCTTCTTTGGGTGTTGAGCGGATGCCCAGGAGCACCCAAGGCAGCTCGTCCACCCAGTTGGGGCCGGTGAGGCGGGCCGTACATGCCGACTTAAGGTGGCAGTGCAATCGCTCGACTAACCCATTGGTCTGTGGGTGAAAGGCCGTGGTGTGATGTAGCTTGATCCCCAGCCAGTTGGCAAGCTGTGCCCAGAGCGCAGAGGTGAATTGGGCACCCCGATCACTGGTGAGGTGGTTCGGGAAGCCAAACCGGGAAACCAACCATTCAAAAGCGCTCGAGAGCAGGAGTCTGTGTAGGCATCTGGCATAGGTGTTGTCTCGGGCCAACAAGTGATGCGGTCTACCACTGTGAAAAGGTAATGGTTACCTCGAGAAACCGGTAAGGGCCCAACAATGTCCACATCTACGTGTCTGAACTGTTTCTGGACATGTTTGAAATCTTGTACGGGCACTCTGGTGTGGCTGTGTACCTTGGAAAGCTGGCAATGGGTGCAGGTTCTGGCCCAGTCCTCAATCTGCTTCCAAACTCCGTGCCAGACAAAACGTTCTGCCACCATATGGACCATGGACTTGATGGAAGGGAGGGAAAGATCATGGATATGGTGGAAGACTTGCCTGAACCACTGCTGGGGAATCACTGGACGCAGGGTGCCCATGGAGACATCGTACAGGACGGTACCCTCACCGTGAGGAGTTGGGAGGTCCTGGAACCGCAGGCCCATGATGGCAGTCCTGAAGGCCCGCGTGTCCTCGTCGGACTTCTGGTCCCAGGCAAGCTGGTCGAAGTCGAGGCCGGTGTCAGCACGCAAATGACCGGTCGTGAGAGTGCATCGGCAACCACATTGTCTTTCCCCGCCTTATGCCAAATGTTGGTGGTGAACTCTGACACGAAGGAGAGGTGACGCTGTTGGTGGGCCGACCAAGGATCTCTTGCCCATAGCAAGCACCTGAGTGAGGGGTTTGTAGTCGGTAAAAATGGTGAAAGGCCTCCCCTCCAAGAAATAGCGGAAATGACGCACTGCCAGGTACATGCTCAGCAACTCACGATCGAAAGCACTATACTTGCGCTCTGGTGGGCGAAGAAGTCAGCTAAAGAATCCCAATGGTTTCCACTGTCCATTCATCTGCTGCCCCAGGACAGCGCTGATGGCTGTAGTAGAGGCATCGACGGAGAGCGCCATATGCAGGTCGGTGCATGGGTGGATGAGCAGGGTAGCCTTCGTGAGGGTCCTCGAGGATTTCATGGCTTCGAATGCCCTGCCAACCTCTGGAGTCCAGGTGAGTGTCTTGTCTTTGGCCACGATGAGGGCGAAGAGAGGCTGCATAATGCGTGCAGTGCCTGGAATGAAGCGATTATAGAAATTGACCATACCCACAAACTCCTGTAGCCCCTTGAGGTTGTCCGGGCGTGGGAACTCCCTGACTGCAGCAACCATTGTAGCGGGAGGTGTAGCTCCTTTGGCCGTGATGGTATGGCCCAGGAAGTGCATGGACTCTTTCCCGAACTGGCATTTGGCCAGATTGATCGTTAGGTCAAAGTCGGCCAGTCGGGAGAAGAGGGTGCTCAGGTGACAGTTGTGTTGCGCCCGGTCTCTGCTGGCGACAAGGATGTCGTCCAGGTAAATGAATATGAAATTCAGATCCCTGTCCATAAGGCACTGGAAGGTCTGGGTGGTGTTCTTGAGCCTGAACGACATGCGTAGGAACTCGAACAACCCCAAGGGGGTGATGATGGCCATTTTGGGTATGTCCTCAGGGTGCATCAGGATTTGGTGATACCCGCTTACCAGGTAGTCCTTGGAGAATACCCTCGCGCCATGCAGGTTGGCCATAAAGTCCTGGAATCTGAGGGATCAGATAACGGTCAGGTACTGTCGTGTCATTAAGCCGTCGATAATCTCTGCAGGCGCGCCAGCCGCTGGAGGATTTCGGGACCAGGTGGAGTGGTGAGGCCCAAGGACTGTCGGAGCATCTAATGATCCCCAGCTCTTGCAGATGCAAAAACTCTTCCTTCGCTATCTGGAGCTTATCTGGTGGGGGCTGGCGTGGCTTGGCATGAACCGGCGGGCCTTGGGTGGGGATTTAATGAAACACCCCATGGTGTGGTGAGGCGGTGGAGAACTGCAGCTTGAGGAGGGACAGGAACTCGTCCAGGATACGCTGGAACTCGTCCTTGGGCGTGCTGACTGTGGCCATCTGTGGCTGCTCTGTGCTGGAGGCATTGAGCTGAATGGATTGGAAGGTATGGGGATCTACAAGTCGCCTACCTTGAATGTCGACCAGGAGTCCGTGAGCGAGGAGGAAGTCGACACTCAGGATGACGGTTGGGAGGGACGAAACAGTGAACCTCCACAAGAACTTCTGCTGGCCGATCTGGATGTGAACGGTCTTTTCTCCATACGTTCGGATCTCTGTCGAATTGGCTGGGAGGGGAGGTCCTCGAGGCCGGTTCCAGGACTCTATGCCTGTGGCAGGGATGATGCTGATCTGGGCCCCAGTGTTGACGAGGAAGCATCGGCTGCTGACTGAATCCCACAGGTAGAGAAGGCTGTGTTCTTGGCCAACCACCACAGCCATTAACAGCGGCCGGCTTGCTCATTTCCCTGGAACGAGCAGGGCTGACGACACTTCTGAGCCTTGACTCCCCAGTGCTGGTGGAAGAAGCAGAGGCCTGAAGTGGATGGCTTGCTTCTGGCTATGCTCTTTGATGCTCCTGCAGGGGCCGGGTGTTCCACCACAGCACTAGAGGAAGGCTTGGCGTGGTCATGCCCATGACTCATAACCTGCTGGACTGCTGAGCCCTCTGGGAATCGTTCGAGCCATAGCTCCTGAGCCTTTTGAGCGACCTTCCTAGGATCAACGAAGCTCTCCTGGGACAGTAACGGCTGGATGTCTTCAGGCAGATGGTCAAAGATGCACTCGAAGAGTGGACAGTTGGTGTGATCGCCCATGAGCTCGAGTGTCTCGTCCATCAACGTGATTGGAGTTCTGTCCCCAAAGGCGTCGAGGCACAGCATCTGAGCAGCACTCTGGCACCTGGAGAAGCCAAGGCAGCCGGTGAGCACCCGCTTGATGGTCCCATACTTCCGCGGGTGGGTGCTGAACGAGGCGCAGCACTTGTTTGGCGGTGGCCTAGTCCAGGGCCGAGACCACATGGTAAAACTTGGTCGAATCCGATGAAATCTGGCGGAGGTGAAACTGAGCCTCTCCGTGGCTGAACCAGGTCTCCGGCTCCTGAACTCAGAAGTTAGAAAGCTTAATGGCTATAGCGTTGATCGAAGGGTCGTCCATGTCGGGTTCAAAGACATTTGAACCTGTCGGTGTCACTAATCGTAGCGGTGGCTACACTGCTAACTAAAGGATCGCACAACCAGACGGGTTGAGTTCAGTGAGTAAAACTGATTTATTGCAGGCTGCCGAGCTGGTCTTGTACTCCCAGCCCGGTCCTGGCTGAGAACCACGATGGGGGGGCTCTGATGTCACTGCGGTATCACATGGGTCGCCAAGCACGGGCTTCTGAGCCTGGTGCCGAGGTCGGGAGGAAACCCTCGACGGCGCCATTTTCGCCTGCCTAATGGCGTACCGCCACGATATCAGTATATGTGTGATGTCAATTCAGTTCCAAGAATGACCCTGAGCTTCCAGTTTCCTTTCATTAAAACTCTCCGCCCCCCCCCCCCCCCCATCCCCTCCACCAGCATCTCTATCTTCGGTGCCTTCCACTATTCTAAGCAAGTCCAGTGTAGCTCCAAGAAACAACATGCCATTTTCTGTTTGGACACATTGGAATCCTTGCAGCTCAAAATTAAACTTAACAGTTTCAGAAAACCTTTTCAGTCCTTGTCAGAGCTGCCCAGTTCTAGTGTAAGAGCAGGAAATCTATGGGGAGGGGGGTGGGGGGAGTTCAATGGGTTGGTCTGTTTATGTGGAGCATTTGATATTTTGAGCATATAACCTTTCATGGTGGAAATTGTTGACCTAGTGCATTGGTTCAATTTATTTTCTCCACATAAACTATCTGTCCTGCTGAATTTTTCTAGCAGTTCTGTTGTTATTTCAGATTTTCCACTATCTTTAGTGTTTTACATAACAATCCCATGTAGTCAGTTCCAATCTAATCAGTTTTACCCGCTGCACTGGTGGGTTTTCCTGGATTCTCGTTTATTTCAGATTTCCTGCAACTGCTCTATTTAGTTATCTATCAGTTCCATTTTGCTATTTCCTTTCTCTTCCATTCTCTCTCTACTCACCCCTCCTCCAGACAAATTAGTTGCCACAGACAAACTTTCTTCACCCACACACAGTTGACACCAATCTGTGTACAGGTATTGTTCCATTAACATGGTGTCACCAGCAGGCAAGGGTGAAGGCGGCATCAGGCATTCCCGCTTTTCATCATTCAGGCACTGAGTGCAGGAAAATGGACGTCATGCATGCAAGTTTGTGAGACCAGACTTGAAATATTGTGCACAGATCTGGTCGCCTTTCCTTTGGAAAGCCATAGTGGGCACAAAAGATTCACGAGAATGCTCCCATAACAGGTAGTTTGAATTATTTTGAGAGGCTGGGCCGGATGGTGCATAGGAGGCTAATGGGGGGAACTTATAGACATTTATAAAATCCTGAGGGGCATAGATGGTAAATGATCATAGGGTTTTTTTTTTTCACAGGTTAGTGGAATCTAAAACTAGAGGGCAGAGATTTGTCAGAAGGGAAAGATTTAAAAGGGACCTGAGGGGCACTATATTCATACAGAGGGTACATGAAATGAGCTGGCAGAAGTGGTGGAAGCAGGGGCAATTGTAACATTCTTATGACATTTGGACAGGTACAAATAAACGTCTCAAGGGATATGAGCAAAATGTAGCCAAATAGGACTAGTTGATCAGCATGGATGAGTTGGGCTGAATGGCCTATTTCTGTGCTGTGGAATTCTATGCCTCTATGTGCCATCTATCTTCTCTTGGGTCTCCACCCTATTCCCTTTGTGGAGCTGGAGCTTCCTTCACCACCCCTACTTCCAAAATTTTTAAAACTTTTCTTAGTTCTGACACGTTTACTGACCTGAAATGTCAACTCTTTCTCCATATACGCTGCTTGACCTGCTAAGTATTTCACTTAAAGAGATGTTGAGGAGTCTTCTGAGTGTCATGATCCTTTTGGAAATTAAGCTATCGCTGTGTTTCCTCTGATTCCTTACACATTTATTTCAGTCCCTGTCTGCTGGTTAGCGGCCCCTCGGGGACTGAAAGTAGCTTCTCTTTATCAAAATTTCTCTTGAAGGCCTCTGTCAAACCAAGTGTTCTAAGGTCCTTGGCTTCCCCATAAATGAATCCCCGGAATCATTCCAGCAAAGTTCTCTGCAACCTGCCCAAACTTTTGGTTTGACAAAGTATTAAATCCAGAGTAAGAGGCAAATTTAAATTTAAAATTATGTTTAGTGATACAGCACCATAACAGGACCTTCCGTCCTACGAGCCCACACCAGCCAAATACGCCAATTAACCTACAAATGCCTTACGTTTTTGGAGGGTGGGTGGAAACTGGAGCACACCAAGGAAACCCATGCAGTCACCAGCAGAACGTGCAAACTCCTTACAAACAGTGCCAGATTCGAACCCAGGTCACTGGCTCTGTAATAGTATTGCGCTAACTGCTGAGCTAACCGTGCTGCCCGCACTAACCATCCAGCTCAAAGTTGAAGCCTATCCTGCGGCTAGTGCAATATGTTAATGAAAGTCAAAACCCTATATGTCTTTTAAAACACTTGGTGGCATCTTTTGCTCCCCGAGGTTTGTGTTGGTGTATTGTGGGTTGTCGCAGTCATTGAATGGTGATGCAGTCATGAGGTGCCTAGTCTATTCCTGCTTCTGTGTCATGTATTAATATCTTTGATGCACCGGCTTCAAATTTATACCCTTTTGATCAGTGTCTCAAACACTTTTTTCTGATCTGAAATGGAACTGTTCACACTTCTCTACATTAAATTCCATCTCCGAAGTCCTCACTGTGTTTTTTTTTCTATACCCTGAACAAATGAGGAAGATCAGTGCCATGGTTTCAATAAATCAACACAGAAACATGCCTTTTGACCCATTCCAACCATGCTAGCCATCAAGTACCAAACACTCAGCGCGTAACCTTCTAGATCATGGCATTTCAAGTGCCCATCTAAATGCCTCTTCGATGTTAAAGGAGTACCTGCCTCCATCATCTCCTCAGAACATGCATTCTGGATTTAAAGTTAAGTGTTCAAGTTTTAAGGTTTAAGGTATACAGAGATGTTTCCTTTGTTTGCACTGCAAAGGCAGTGCCCGAGTATCAATTCCCATTGAAATCTCCTGTCCCTTACCTTAAACCTATGCTTTCTGATTATAGTCACCTTTGTCAATGAAAAGGGACCCTGACTGTCCATAATTCAGATGGTAAAGTAATCCATGATTTTTTTTTCCTGATCTTGTTTTGTTTCCCTGCAAAACTGATTCACCATTAACAGTACTATTATGTGACTTTATTTTATCCATTTTTAAAAAACATGTATTTACCATCGAGAACATATTATTGTGAGTCTGGTCAGTAGCACAGATAATATCTCCATTTCACTGATCACTGCTGTTTAATTATTTACATAGATACTAAACTTTGGAGTTTACATTTACCTTTACTGAGGCCACAGGACATTTTCGCCATCTTTTGATCATTTTATGTGTGGCAGAGGATTCTGAAGATCTTAAGTTAAAATTCTAATGCCTAGTCCAAAAAAAATGTCATTATTCAGGGAGCCACCTAAATAAGAGATTATTAAATGTGATGTTGTCAGAATCCTGCCCCAATTCATTAATTAAGGACAGGCTTTGCTTTGATCCACGTGCAGGGTGAGTGGATTTACAATTTTAATTGACAAAATTAGGGCTTTTGTGATCTTGGTGGAAGATAGGATGGTAAAGCAGTTATGAATGAAAATCCAGTAAAATCCAATATCAGTTGCTCAGAAACTCTGATGGCTCGACATCTGGCTCACATGTTAGTGTGGGATCTGGGCTTGAGGTTGAGTGTATGTGGGGTGTGTGGACAGATTCAGACATCTGGAACATGGGCTCTATGTGCAGCTCAAACTAAGTTCAGGGATCGAAACCCTTTGTGGTTCGGTTTGTGGTCAGAGTGAGGGGAGCGCTTGTACATTTCTTGCTCATTTTAAACTCAGCAGTTTCACTGCCAAATTTATTGTATGACTGTGCAACCTGTGAAATGAGAAATAAATGTGTGTTTGACCTTAAAGCAGTGTGCGCTCTTGCTGGGCATGAATTCAGACACAAAGTCCACAGACTGTACAGCAGGCTCTAATCAGCTTAAACTTGTACACACCAGGTCTCAGTACACTTCTGGCTTCACGTGCCTGACCTGCTCCCAAAGGGGCCGGCTCGAGCCTTTATATGAGCTGGAGATTGACAGCCAGCAGGTGGGACCAACCTCCCAGGTTGCCTACCTGCAGCTACAATGGTGGACCCCTGCAGTCAGCTGGTAGGAGTGCTGCCAGTGTAGTGGTTGTATCACCACAAGTAGTAACATCCAATAGCCTGGAAAGTCAGCTTGTCTGGCACTGATAATGTCCCAGTAGAGTGAGCTTGTGGAGTTTTAATGTACTTCACAAATGCAATCAATAGGTGTATAGTGGCTAATGCAGGGGTGTCAAACTCAAATTCACGGAGGGCCAAAATTAAAAACTTGGACTAAGTCGAGAGCCGAACTAAATATTTATTGAAAATTTTCAACAACATCTGCATGTTTTCTCTCCTTTCAACATATGTAATGTTAAACTTTACGATATAACTTTAGGAGGATAATGTTACAGATCAGGAGTAGGTAGCTCAAGTTCACCGTTTGCTTGACCTGAGGGAAACATATTTGGTCCCTGTGGAGATGTAGTCAGCATTCACAGGCTGTGTCCATTTTGGCCTGCATCAGGACTCAGCATTTCCTGCTCACTCCTCAGGCTCTAGGCCTCTATTCACCCTCGACCCACCATCCCTCTACCTGAACAGTTCTTTACCCAGCCTCTACTCACCCCTCACTCCACTCGCTCTGCCTCTACCCACCTCATCCTATACACGCCCCTCTACTGCCTCTCCCCTCAACCTGTTCCTCCCTCTACCCGTCTCTCACCCTCTAATCACCCCTCCCCTACTCACCCTGCCCCTCCCCTTTTACCTCTTCCCTATCCACCCCTCCTTCTACTCATCCCTCCCTCTAACTGCCCCTCACACCACCATAACTTCCCCTGCCCATTACTCCTCACCTACACCCTCTGCCCACCCCTGCTTACCCACCCACTCAGGCCCAGCGCGCTGCCGATCAGCCTTTGCAGACAGCCACCATCTCTCTCTTCAGGTGCAGGGCCGAAGCAGCCGTCCCTGGGGTCTGCACGGGTGCAAGCGCTGAAGGCCGTGGCGACCGGGAGAAGTGCGCTTGCGCTATGGAAGGGCTGTCCGGTGCCAGTCGCGCGGGACTCGCGCTGCCCGGGGACGTGCGCAGCCTGCCATGCCCGTCGCGCCGACAGGAAATCACAGGCGCTCGCCCATCCGTCGAACCGCTCGACAGGTGGGAGAAGTGACTGGTTGTGCGGGGAGCCTTCCAACTGGCTTGCCGGCTGATGACATCGACAGACTTCTCGTGTTACAATTTCTCGTGTTACAATGGGGAAGGATGTGCAATGAAGGGGGAGGATGGTGGGGGTGACATTACCAAAAAACAGCATCGGCTCTCGCTGCAGGGCGGGCCACCTCTAATACATTTTTGAAATGATCTTGCGGGCCAAATATAATTATATCGCGGGCCAAATTTGGCCCGCGGACCAGAGTTTGACATGTGTGGGCTAATGGGTCACTTTCTGGAGAGAGCAACTGTGGTGGTACACCTCCGGCCTACTGCAGGGGGCAACCTCTGTACCTGCAGGAATGTAAGGGCACAGGACAACACCTGGCCGGCTGTCAATCAGTTGGCCTGAAGGGATCAAGCCCCACCCAGTTGGGTGTCAATCACCCTCCGGGATATGCCTCACTCAGAGTTGCTGCAGCCACAGCCAGCCTGGTTCTGTGGAAGTCTTTGTGGATTAAAGCCTCTTGTACAGTCTTTATCTTTGTGTGTGTCTGATTCTGGCTAACAGTGCACCATAGCAACACACTAGTGGGCAGAATTCACTTCAAATACAGTTATCCAAAAAAATAGGGACTAGTTACTGTCTCACAGGAGGTGTTTTCTTCAGACTCTTCTCACACCCCTCGATAATAGGCTTTTGAGTAGCACATGAAGAAAGTCATATGCAGAGGGCAATACTCAGAAGTGCAGGAGAAACTCAATAGGTCACACATTATCTCTAGGAAGCAAAGGTTAACCAACCTTTTGGGCCTGATCCAAGATATGAGTAAAAATCAGGCAGGCAGGAATTTTTTTTAAATGGGGGGAAGGGCAGGGAAGAAGTGGCATTGGGAGGAGCATAGGCCAACTGGCAAGAGGTCATAGGTGAATATGAGTGAGGGGGAGAAGAGGAAAAAGCTGAGAAGTAACAGGGGAGGGTAGCTCTTTGAATGGAGAAAAAAAGGAAGGGCGTGGGAAGGTGGAGGAAAGGGGAACAGAGGAATAGGGAGAAAGAAGGATGAGAAAGAAAGAAATGGGGAGGTATTTAACAGAAACTGGAGGTTGATGTTAATGCCATCTGGTTGGAGAGGGCCTAGACAAAATATTAAGTATTGTTCCTCCAATTTGTAGGTAACCTGCATTTGGCAGTGCAAGAGGCCATGGATAAGTATGTCGATGTGGGAATGGGATGTACAATTAAGATAGTTGATCATTGGGAGGTCCCCATTGTTGCATGTAGAGAGCGCACAATTTAGTTGGCTGCAGATGGCAGAGGGAGCTTGAATCGTAAGGACTGAATTAAATAAAAAAGCATTGAATCCATAAATGGAACTAATGCTCTGTCTGATCTCTCAGTATATACATGATATTATAAAAATGACTTCTCAATGTATTAAACTAATATTTTTCATCTTATCTCATCTCAGTAAATTGGAAATCCCCCATTTACAGTACAGTCATAAAACCAGTGATTGCTAGCCTCGATAATGCCACCTAGATTATAAACCAGCAATATTAATGAGAAAGAGACGTATATATTCAGTATTGTCGATTATGCTAAGAAATTCTATTCCAGACATGTATAAACTGCAAATGTAGGACAGATGAAACATTTGAACAAGTTTCACCCTCTTCATTGCAACTATGTAAAACTTATAGATTTTTCTACCATTCATTTAAGTTGAAAAACTGGTCCTTTGTAATTTTTTCCACTTAAACTGAGGACTTTTGCCTGAAAGGTTCATTGGTCTCCAGTCACTGTAGATGCTGACGGAGTGTTTCCAAAACCTTTTGTTTCTGTATTTAGCTCAATTTTGCTTTCAATTGGAAGAGGGGTTGAAAATGGTGGGTTGCACAGTGGGTGGTTAGCAACACTGCTGTAAGGTTACTGTATACTCACTAGTCTGGTTAGACCATCAAAGCCAAACTAAAAATACTTTGTTCCGCTTTAAACTTTCACTTGTTTGGCTCCCATATCAGACAACTCTCTCCAGTTTTGAACAAAAGCATAATATAAAATGGAGGCATGCATCTTTAAAGCATGAAACATTTATGTCATAAATAACAGAGGGAAAATATTTTACATACAAGGACCTTGGTAAAGGAAGTTACTTTTAGTTTTTGGAACTGCTGATATAAAGGAGTGACTATTGCAGATAAAGGAGTATCTTGGGTGAGTTTAGTAAAGACAATGAGTTTTCAGCATCATCTCTTGAGCAAATTGCCTGACAAAGCTGGATGATAAAGCATCAAACACAGACAATTACTCCTTCATTATACTAGGTGTCATCAGAGTGACTCTACCTGGTCTCAGCAGCTGGCTCATTTACCAGAGTGCTGAACATTTAAAGAGAATTTCTGGTTTTCCATAGAAATAAATCAAAGATCACGGTGAATCTAGTAAATAAAGAGATTAATACTGCTTGCAAGTCTTCTTGTCAGGTCGTATGTTTCCTTCTCCAGTTGGGTCTCAACTTCAAATAAGGAAGATATTGTCACCCAAAGTTTCATATCCATACATTTCCATCATTTCCATGCATTGTTATATTCATTTCTATTTACACCCATTGTTACCAGTGAGACGCCATGTCGTTATACCCCCCATCTGCTTGAGGGGCTTCAATGGCCAGTAATGGAAGGACTCTACATAGCACCCTTGTGTTGGCTGCGCCAAGACTCGATGTGCCCCTCAGCATATACTCCTGCAGCCTAGAATGTGCTTGCTGGATTCATTCCCTCATTGACATCTCTGTGTGCTGAAACACCAACAGGTATTGGGCGGAGCAAAGTGCGTCTTTCACCAAGTTGATGGTTTTCCAGCGGTTCTGGATGTCTGACTCTGTGTGCATCCCCAGGAACGGCTCACAAATCAAAGAGTTCTCCGTCATGCTGTTGCTGGAGATGAACTGTGACAAGGACCCTTGTATCCTTCTCCACACACACTCAGTGAATCTGCCTTCTGCACAGGTGGGCAACTGTCTCCATCTCACCAGTCATCTCAAGGTCAATGTGCACTGTGGGTGATGTTCTTGTGTGCGGAAAGGATCTGACTGGGAGGGTTCCTCTCACCACCAGCCAGGCCAAGTCCTGGTGCTTCTTTGTGAGCACTGGTGATGAGGCATTCCACCAGCTGAATTGGTCCGTCTGCCCCGGGAACCACCCCACCGTGTCCATTGAGTCAACAACTTTCAGTGTCTGCAGGATGTTCTGGACAGACCACTGTGGCCTTGTGGACAAAGGTGTTTGTATGAAAAACCTTTACCACAAAGGATAGGTGGTTGGAAAAGTCCAGCTGACTGGGTCATTGAAAGGCAACAGGGCCCATCTTTTACAATATCTGAGGCAGGTAGCACAGAGAGGCACTTGGTGACCTTGCACTTCGGTTCCACACACAGCCTGATATAGCCACACATGAAAGTGGTCTTCAGGATGAGGCATATGCCCTTTCCCCTGTTGCATGTCTGATCAGCCTGTGGTCCAATCGTGTGTCCGAACAGAAGACAATGATGTCATCCATGTACAGGGAGGCCTTGACCTGGATGCCACCACTCCTTTTATGCCCTTGTCCTTCCTGATAGTTTCAGCAAAGGGATCTATGCAGCATACAAATAAGACTGGAGAGACTGGGCAACCTAGCTTGATTCCAGACGATGGGGAAACTATCTGTTCCCCATTCATTGCATGTCTGTCTAGAGCAGTGGTTCCCAACCTTTTACTTTCCACTCACATACCACTTTAAGTATTCCCTATGCCATAAGTGTTCTGTGATTAGTAAGGGATTGCTTAAGGTGGTATGTGGGTGGAAAGAAAAAGTGTGAAAACCACTGTTTTAAGCATTCCAAATTGATTTGTTATGTGCACGGTTTCATAACTCCAAAGGAAATGGGCTAATGACAATTTTTCTCAAGCAAAATATTTCAGTAATAATTGGGTCTAGAGCGGTGATTCTCAACCTTCCCTTCCTACTTACATACCACCTCAAGCAATCCCTTACTAATCACAGAACACTTATGGCATAGGGAATACTTAAAGTGGGATGTGAGTGGAAAGTAAAAGGTTGGGAACCACTGGTCTAGAGTATCCGAATCCAATTTTGGATTCCCTCCCCAAAGGCTATTTTGGAGAGTACGTCCATAATGTATGTGTCGATATCTAGTCACAGCCTGGTCTAAGCTGAAAAGGCAGCTGTCCACTACCCTGCCCTGGACATAAGCAATGGTATCTCTGAGCAACACAAGGCTGCCAGAGATTTTGCTGCCCGGAACCAAGCAGGTTTCATCTGGATGGATATCCTGCCCCAGGGCAGACTTGACTCGACTGACGATGGTTTTGGACAGGATTTTGTAGTCAACGTTTAACTATGACGTGGGTGTCCAATTCCTGGTATCCTTCTTCCACTTCTATTTGGAGATGGGAGTGCTGGATACCCTAATGATACAAGGAGTCTAAAATGCTACCTGCCAGGAGCATATCATTTGCAGCAAGTCTCGACCCATGCAGCCCCACAGAGCCATGTACAACTCAACCAGTAAACTGTCACTTCCAAGAGTTTTATTCATCCCAAAGAAAAGGATGGAGTCCATCAGCTCCCCCGGAGTATTTGACTGGTCCAGTCTTTTCCAATTGCTGTTGTCTAAGACCTGCATGATAGAAGACAGGAATTTTTGGGAGACCATTCTCTCTGTAGCCTTACTGTCATTCAGTTCGACATAAAGGACCTGCTGATCCCCTGTATGTCTGTCTGCAAGGTTGTGACTGAGCTGAAGAATCACAGAGCTCTCTCTGTGAATCTTTTGGAAGAAGATGTGTAAACATGTCTCCTCCTGCTCCACTGTGCGGACTCTGGATGGGAAGATGATCTTGGAGATCTCCGAGTTGAATGGTATGGTTTGCAGGCTCTTCATCTCTTGGAATTTATCTCTCGCATGCACTCCTCTTGACTGCAGAAGAAGGAGTTGCTGCAGGTGAATCTGGAGTTGGCTCAGTACCCTCTGCCTCTATCTTGCTCTCCAAATACCTTTAAAGATAAAGAATCTCTTGATATTCTCCTTGGTTGCTTCCCAACAGTTCATTAGGTAGTCAAAGAAGGGCTTCACAGTTCTCCAACCAGCATATTCTCTTAGTTCCTCTACATTGTGTGGAGTTAGCAACTTCATGCTCAGCTTCCACGATCCTTGCCCATCCTCTGGTTCTCCTGTTAGGTGACAGAGGCATGAAAGAGGCAGTGGTCAGAGAAGAACACCGATGTGACATTGATGGCTCTGACCATGATGGCCTCCGATGTAAGAAATATATCTATCCGACACTGAACTGGGGCCATCTGATCTCAACCAGGTGGTCTGTGGCTGTGCTCCACCTGCAGGGTTGCTGAAGGCATCGCACAGCTGTGCGTCCTTTACCTTCTCCATCAAGAGTTTGGATGAGCTGTCCTATCTGCTGTCGGCACCACCGGATTATTCTGCTGCCTTGATTATGAAGTGACTGTCAAGAATGATTGGCCAGGATGTTGCCAGCAGCAGTGGGAGCTGCTGGAAGATGGCCAGATTCTCACTCTGCAAGGGTGAGGTGTACACATTGATCAACCAGAGCAAGGTGTTATGGTACATTATGTCTGCCGCAAGGAAACTTCCCCCAACCACCTCCTTAACCTCAGTGATTACAAAGTTACCTCCTTGCAGCAAGTTACCCAGAGCGGATGTGCATCAATTTCCCCCTGCTGTGGACCACACTGATAATCCATGAGGCCACAATCTCCAATAGTTTCTGAGGTGTAGCAGCTTTCACTCCTGTATGAAAGTCACATCTGTCTTGACTTTGGCAAGATATTACATTGCATTTACACATCGTATACTGTGCTTGACACTGTGTACATTAAGGGTTGCTATTTTAATCTACATTGTTGTTTATTGGAGTCTCCAGTTCGCAATCCTTACAGTCCAATATCAATGAGCCTGAACCTTATTGTCCGCTGCTTTGGTGAACTGTAACACTGATTTCGAGCTCAGGAATGGGGGTGATCTTCCTCTGCGAAAGCTGATCGTGTCACTGTGGAGACACAGTGTCCTGCTTCCCCTGGTTGTCTTGTATTCTCCTTCTCTCAGAGCTGGGGGTGACCGCCTCTGCACTTCCCCCAATCTCCTGAAACTAGGAGGTTGCTGGGGACTGAACATCCCTCAGTTGGGCTTACATTTGTAACCTGTTGTCCTCCTTTCTTTCCCCTCTCTCTTGGTGTTTCCTCTGTCTTCATACGCCACACATGCTGGCATCATCCTCGGATGACAAGAGGTTTCTTGCTTCTGTTTGCACCGTGAGGCTTACAGTGTCCGTTGCCAATTTCTTCCGTGGGGCTTTTTGGGTTTTCTTTCTTTTCTTTTTGTCTGCCATTTTTCCTCCACGGCTCCCTCCTCCATCAACTCTATTTCCTCAACAGGGGCCTCCGGCCTCATGGCTGGGTTGGAGGGTTGGAAATGAACATGTTTGGGGTTTCTCGCTCTCCCTGGACTCAGTCTCAATCGGGGTCTTTGTTGCATTTGAGGTTGAGGTGTTGTTGACTTTGATATGTATGATAATTGGGCTATAAGATGAGATCGGAGTGATCGGCGTGGTTTAGCTATATCTGTAGGTTTTTTTTAAGTTTTTTTAAATTCAGATTTGTTTTTTCTTCTTTTTTGGGTTTTTTTTTCTCTTTTTTCATATATTGTTATTAATTATATCTTTTTTTTAGAGATAGTTCACACCCTAAACTGATCAAAAAAAATTTTTTTATGATATATTTTTATTCTGTAATATTATTGTTTAATATCTCTGTATTAATTCATTACTTACTATGTATTTTTTATATCTCTTTGAACTGTATGTGTTTATAAATTACAATAATAATAAAAAGATTGAAAAAGAAAGAAAGACTTTGATGGGCTGGTGGTGATGTTGGCCTCGTTGCCTGTGCATAGGTGGTTAGATGTTTTGGGTAGGATCCAAAGAAGTGGCCTGCTTCCCTACACATTGCAGCACTTCCTCTCTGCACATCCTTGGTCTGGTGAGCCTTCCTGCTTGCAAATCTTCCAGTTGGGTGTGTTGCATTGAGCTGCCTCATGCCCAGGTTTATTGCAGTTCCTGCACACCTTCGACAGCCCAGCATAGACAAAGTACCCATGGTTCCCTTCAATAGTGAACACCAAGGGGGATGGATGATGGTCTCTTCACTGTCCTTCACTTGGCATTATCTGGTCTAGATTCCAAATGTCTGATGGCCATATAGATCCCTGTCCCCTCAACATAACAGCCCAGGAAAGTGAGCATATCCACGACTGATATGTATGGATTGAAAATGTGCACCATTATTACTCATTCCTTCCACATTGGATAGCGAGAGTGGAATTATGTTCCCCTTCTCTTGGAATTCCCGGAGCATCCTCTGGCATCTCACCAGGGTCTTGAATGTCACATCGAAGTGACTTATGGAGGGAGTGAATGTCCTTCCCCTCAAATTTGCAGCATCCATTAACAATTTCCTGACAAAGAGGTCCCGAGAAGACAGAGAGCCTTCACTCATCCTTTAAGGCCACCCTGATGGTGTTCCATATTTTTTGCCCTGCTGAGAAATTTACTGCTGCAGCCATCCTCATTAAAATGATGGAGCTGGGCTTATGGCTGGAAAGGGCGTTATATTTGTACCCCAATCAGCATGGATCTGCCCCTGCATCAGCTGGCCAGCTCACACCAGTTGATCTTTTCTGCTTCAATGGTCCTCCCAATTGTCTTCCTCTTCTTTCCCTTCCTCCTTCTTGCTACAGCTTCTCAGAGATCCAGTTGACCAGCTCACAGAAGAGGATGTGCACTTAATCTTAGCCAAAAGGCTGTGAAGCAATTCAGGCCTGAACCCTTCTCCAATGGTCCCGAAACCATGCTGTATGACTCTATGGCTCTACCTCATCCAGACTATCACTCACCTTCACACTGAGGGCAATATAATGTGGCCAGTGAATCTACATACCCCCACATTTCTGGGATGTAGGAGGAAACCAGAGCACTCAGAAGAAATCCATGCAGTCACAGATATAATGTACAAACTCCACAAGAACAGCACGAGACATCAGGATTGAAGCCAGGTGGCTGGAGCTGAGAAATAGCACTTCTATCAGGTGCCACCACCTACTACAGCAATGAATAGTTCAGGCCTGAAGTGAATGAGATTGAATTGTCTATTGCCATGAATGCTAAGATACAGTGAAAGGCTTTGATTTGCATGCCATCCAGGCAAGTCAACCTATATTTAAGAACAGCAGGTAGTGCAACACCCTAGCATTTCCAGATTTGTCCTGAATAAGTCTTAGTCATGATCCTCTTACTTAGAGAGGGTAGATGATTGAACTACTTCCCACTTAATGTCTCTCTCAGAATAGAACAGCACTGACCCATATCCTTGTACATCTCTTAAGTCTTTGCCTCAAACAGGACAGTAACTTTCTGTTGCCTCATTCTTACAGTTGCTCATAGTTTAAATGTGATACAAAGTAGACTCTGTCATCAAAGTGGTTGCAATACATTAAAAATTCCATATCTGGGATTCCCTGTGCAAAATGTACTCTCCATGTTGAGTCAATGCTTCAGTCTGCCCTGCATTCTGTTTTACCATCTATCCTTTCTTCTGACATGAGCTCTCAAAGAACATTTGTTCAGCAAATGACTACTGGTGAACTAGAACAGTGACGTGGGTCATTGTGGTCACGCAATGCTGTCCTTGTTATTGGAGCAAAGCACTGGAGACTGTCCTCTGGTTAGAGACAACTCTTACATTTGTGGTTAGCAAGCCAGAAAATGACTGCCATCGCCATGGAAATTACGGTCTGACTTGCCGAACTAAACATAAAGTTCTTGGTGCCTGACAGGTTTTACTGGATCCCTTTAAACTCCAGAGCACCACAAATCTGTCCCCAAGCAAACTGTGCTCCCTGTGCAGGTTGAATCTGACGGAGGGGAGAATAACGACAAGGGGCCACATTTGCTACAGAGCAAATTAAAAGATTAATATAACAATGTATAGTAATAGAATATACAGATGAATGTAATGCTAAGGATGTGGGGAAAAAAACATTGCACAGGTTTCATTTGCATATAGTTTCATTGTGAATAAGGTTTATTTTTGGAAAGAAATGTTGCGAGTTGAAGTATTCACTTAACCACACAATTACATCTTTTTTTTGGGGAAGCACTTGATCAGTGAACATGTGATACACCGCCGGCCTGATTCCATAAGTATTACTGCTTTCACACTTCTCATTCCAGCATTGACAATTGAATATTCTTAGCATGACCTTTGAGCTCAGAAATATTATTAGCCATGAAATGCACTTCCATCATCCCAATTAAAGGATCCTCATGCCTTGTTTTATACTCCAGGGTGCTTATGAAGATGGGTTGCGTCTGAGTCATGCTTTTAGACTCATAAAGTTTTACAGAAGGGAAACTGTCTCTTCCACGCAAGTTCTCCAAACTTAGGTTGCCCACCTAAGCTCGACCTTGCATTTGGCCCATATCCCTCTAAGCCACACATGTCAAACTCAGGCCCATGGGCCAAATTTGGCCCGTGATATAATTATATTTGGCCCGCAAGATCATATCAAATATGTATTAGAGCTGGCCCGCTGGCCGCCGCGCCAATATAGCGCATGCACAGCTAATACTACAAATCCCAGAATGCTTTGCAAATGCGTTGGCACCGGCCCGTCAGCCCGCTTATCGTCCCCACCTCCTCTGTTTACTTTCATTAGCATCTGCGACCTGTGGCCTAACTCACATGTAATAAACCCCTTATGAAAAATGGCCAAACGAAAGACAGAAAACAGGACCTTTCAAGACAGGTGGGAGGCAGACTATATGTTCATCATTTTAAAAAAACAAACCTGTTTGTCATTGAAGCAATTGTTATTTTTTTGACTTGTTGGCTTGTGGAAAAAAAAACATTTAAAAGGAGTTTAAAGGCTATAGAGAAATATTATTTATTGAATATTTTATTTCTCATTTGTTAATGCTTCTTCTAGAAAGAGTTTAACCAAAACTATTATTAAACATTTATTTTAATAAGAAAAAGTTTAACATTACATATGTTGAAAGAAGAGAAAACATGCAGATGTTGTTGAAAATTTTCAATAAATATTTAGTTCGGCCCACGACTTAGTCCAAGTTTTTAATTTTGGCCCTCGGTGAATTTGAGTTTGACACGCCTGCTCTAAGCCTTTTCTACCTGTCTAAATTCCTTATAAATGTTACAATTGTACCCACTTCTGCCACTTCCACCAGCAGGTTTATTGCACATGTTTACCACCCTGTGTGTGGAAAAAGGTCTCTTTTAAAAATAACCCTTCTCATCTTAAATCAATGCCCCACAATTTTACACTCCCCTACCCTGGGAAAACATTGACTACTTATCTACGTCCTTTGTCCTTTTTTTTGCACTCTCCAGAGAGAAAAATCACAGCTTATTCAACCTCTAGTACAATTCAAGCCTCCCAGTCAGTGTAACATGCTCATGAATTTCTTTCACATTTCTGCCCAGCTTAAATGACATGTACAGTTGTAGCACAACATCCCCACCTCTATAAATGCTCAACTCTTGATCAATTGAAGCAAGCGTACCAAATTGCCTCTTCCCCTCCTTGTCTACTTGTGTTGTCACTTTCATGGAACTATATACACGTACCCCTCAGTCTTTCTGTTCTATTACACATTCCAAGGCCCTACCAGTCACTTTTTAAGTCTTGCCCTGGTTTAACCAATCAAAAGGCAACACTTAACACTTCTCCAAGGTAAAGTCCATCCTTGGCCTGCTGTCCCAGTTCATCTGGATCCTGTTTTAATTTCAAATAACTTTTTTGCAGTCCATTCTACTGTGAAATTAGATTTAATTTAATTTAGACACACAGCATGGTAAAGGCCCTTCCAGCCCACAAGCCCAATATAGTCTGGTACAGGTTGATGGGACTAAGTGTAATAAGTTTGGCACAGATTAGATGGGCTGAAGGGCCTGCTTCTGTTTTGTGGGGTTCTGTGGTTCCAATGATTTTTGTCACACACTAAAATTCTCTCCCTGCACTTTGTACATTTTAACAGGCCCTGCCGGTGCCGCCCAATTACACCCAAATGACCTACATCCCTGATACTTTTTTGAATGGTGGGAGGAAACTGGAGCATGCAAACTCCTTACAGACAGCACTGAATTTGAATCCCAGTCACTAGTGCTCTAACAACATTACATTAACCACTACACTCACCCATGCAACCTCTCACAGTGATTAGAGAAAGCCTGCCCAAAAGTTGCTTTTAGGCTTAATTTTGCCTGAATATTTTTTCTTTGAAGCACCTCGGAATATGTTTAAACACATGTGAATTCATGTTATTATTATTGTTGTTATCAAATACATTCAAGCAGTACAGCAATTAAATAGCCATATGAAATTCAAAAAGTAAATATAAAATATTAACGGTAGATATCACGTTTATGGACTTCATGCATTGACAAGTTTATCACTATGTGCTTACGACTTCCCATTTGAACAAACCTCCGATCTTTAATAACGGTTGTCTCACTTCTACTTAAGGCATGGCATTCAGTTGCAAATAACTGCTTTAGTCCTTAGTGTGTGACATTGCCTCTTTTCAATGGAAGCCCTTATAGTCTGCTGTTTTTCACTACTGGGTCTGTTCTCTGTTGGACAAGATCTACTTGGAATAATTAGTCTGCAGTGAATTCTGACACACACATAAGAGATGACTCAATAAAAAAAATATGACCGTCCCCAATTCCCTTCCCTCTGAATAAAATCCAGTAAATGCGGGAGAACAATTCATCTCTCGATTCAACAAAGAGTTAATTCTGCATCAACAGATTTTGAATTTAACCATTTTCCTTACATCTAAGTGCATCAGATAAAACAAATTCTCAAGTATTTATAAAATAGTACCTCCAGAAAATGAGGGAAATAAGTCCGGGTTTTTTTTCAAGCCTAAGATAATGAGGATTCTGAGCATAAAACTGAAATATCTTCTCAGGAAATGGTAAATGTTCTTCCCTGGTAATAAGGATCATGCAGAAGGGGAATAAATAAGAAAGTGAATGAGAAAGACCATTATAAAATAAAATGGTGTAAGATGGACAGGTCTGTGCAGGAATGGCCAAAGAAACGGAGTGGCTGGAAGCTGGGGGGCGGGGTTCCAGCTGACCCCAGCAGACAGAGGGCAGGTCCTTGGGAAAGCAGTCGGCCAAACTGCAGTTGATTTCACTGACGCAGAATAGGCCACATTCCCCTCTCCCCCCATTTTTATGCTTCGTATCTCCCTTTCTCACACTGGTCTCAAAAAGAATACCTACCCAAAACGTTGACTATCCATTTTTTTCCATGGATGCTTCCTGACTTGCTGAATTTCTCCAGCTTCTCATTGTTTATTACAAAGAAATATCACAGGTGATAACTTGTATATCTCCTGAGTGCAAATGTGAGGATCACACATGGTTTTATCCAGTGCCAAATTGCATTTCAGAGAGAGCCAACTCCGTGATTTCAGATTGCAGATTTCAGATTTATTGTCAGAGTAAATACATGACATCACATACAACCCTGAGATTCCTTCTTCCTGCAGGCCAGGCATAATTACAACAAAAAAAAACTGTACACAACATACACAAGTAAATAAATAAAGAAATGTAAACAATCTGACTGTGCCTTGCAGAGAGGGGAGAAAATCAATAAGGTGCAAAAGTCCATAGAAGAGTCCCTGATTGAGTACGTTCTTGGGGAGTCTGATGGTGGAGCAGTAGCAGCTGTTCCTGAACCTGGTGGTGCGAGTCTTGTGACGCCTATTCCTCTTTCCTGATGGTAGCAGAGAGAACAGAGTGTGTGTGCTGGGTGGTGTGGAATGGAGCCTTGATGATGGCAGAATTCCCTGCCCATGTTCTCAGTGGTGGGGAGAGTTTTGCATGTGATGTCCTGGGCTGTGTCCACTACCTTTTGCAGGGCTTTCTGCTCAGGGGTATTGGTGTCCCCATACCAGACCATGATGCAGCCAGTCAGCACACTTTCCACCACACATCTGTGGATGCTGCCTCTTCATTGTAGCAATCATTGACCTGCAGCCTGCATTATCTGTACAGTTCATTACTTCAATAAGAGTTAACTTTATAACTGATTAAAGCAAGCCAGCACTGCTTGATGGGAAGTGTCTTGGGAATAGTGGAAATGACAAAACTATTGACAAGGATATATGATCTTGCAACTCGAACAAAAACTACCAAATGGAGAGAGTATGCTCCAACGTTTGGACACACAGCACAGGAAGACTGGTATGGGGGAGGCTTTTGCTTGTGGCAAAGTCTTTTATTCTTCAGAAGCCTGAAGCCCCTCCTGACAAATGCTTGCTTGTCAGTAGGAGAAGATAGCTACGCAGGTCAGTGCCTAGAAGCTAGATTGGAGGAGCTCGCCGCAGTGGTGCAAGAAATTCAAAGACTTCGCACATTTGATCAAGGTGGCGTTTTTCCAATGACAACGGTGGTACGGTTGTGGCAGAGAAATGTTTTGGAGATCAATCTACGGGACCATAGGAATGCAGAGAGGATCACTGGATTCTCCCTCCCCCATTTCCGCCCCACTCACTCTTGATCTTACCGCCATGGGTGACCATACCAGGACCATAGATCCAGTGGCATCACTCTCGGACCACACAAGCTTCTCCACCACAAGGAGACAAAGATACTAAGATACTCTCACTGATCATGGACAACTATTTAATATCAGCACAATTTACTTCATAAAACAGATGAGAGTTGGGACTTGGATTGAACGAGGTACAGGGCTTGTGTCCCTTATGGACTGAACAGTGGGGCAGGTTCCTGGAGGACAAGGGCACATGTAACTTACACCGCAGAACAGTCAGGGCACAATTGGGCAGTGTAATGATGCATTGGGGGCCCATCAGGAACTTGTACTCAACATCAAGGACCATCAATACTAACTTGGCAAGGGATTAGTGCTGAGTTTGGAGCTCATCCTCTGCAGTGGTGAAAATGGTGGCCAGCCCCATTCATATTGGGAGCAAACCCACTGACAATGCACCACAGCTGCGGTTTCTGTTGGAGCCATCCACAGCTGCCACAAAATGTCTAAGGGCTGCATCGAAAGCTTAGACTGCTGTCAAACAAGGTTAGTTTATGGACATTCAGTCCTCCCCACTGAATTGGTCAATCAATATCCTGCTTTTATCCCATTGTGTTATTTGTAGAACTGCATGAATGGGCTGCTTCATTTCCAATACAATGTCAATGACTGCATTTCCAGTCTATCTTATTGGCACCAGTGCCTTTTGGGATGTCCAAAAGACGTGATAAAGGTGCTAAAACAAGTAATTGTGCCCTTTTTTTTTTACACAATGCTGTGTGTGACCCCAGCATCTCTATCCAGGTCTCTGGGGTGGAAAATCATCGTCTATAATAGGCACTAAGCATGCGATGCAAGATCACGCACAATGAATCCCCACTTCTGCAATTTGAATTTGAGAAGCAGAGGTCAGAACACAGAACATGATTAATGTGTACAGAGGTCAAAACTGTACCCCTCTTTATGTAAGGCCATCCATTCATGAGGAGTATCATCAATTTGAGCACAGACCCAAGCCTGTGAGAAATCTTGGAGAGCCTCTTTAATATGCAAAGGAAAGCCTGAAGTGGCCGTTGCTCTGCTTTGGAATTTAAGAACATCTCTAATTAGTAAACAATATATTGGGAAGAAATGTCATATTGATTTTTAGCCTCCCTACTGAAGTACCAACTGACCAGTGTTTCCTAACATATGCTTACATTCATTATTTATTTTCCACCCTAATAACGGGAATGGAGCAAGTGCCTATTCCTGACCTATAATGTGCATGGCAGTCACTATTACTAATAGCCAACTGGGCAGAACAATGAGAAGCATATTACAAAAGAACCTTTGCTCCTGATATATTAGGCTCTCAGCAATCTTCCTCAACTAAATCTTTGTCAGCTGGGAGCTATGTTTCACACTATGCTTCCTCATTCTTATTAATAAACGATGTGACGTGCTTGTCTCTGGATTGCTGCTTTGTTCAGATTGATAATGGTGAGAATTGCAACGATCATTGCAAGTTAACAATCACTGCAAAAGGCAACAATCATTGCAATTAACAGAGTGGATTGGTGAAGAGGTAAAGATTCAACGTTCGAGATTCCTTTATTTTCATGTCATAGTACGTGTAATGTTACATAAAATTGCTTCTGCCTTCCATAAGGCAAAGAGTCGTCATTGGTGACACCCAGCGACCCTTACGAGAGAAAAAGAAGCAAAAGAGGGTTCCTCCAGAGTCACAGAGTGACTCCCGCGGCCTCTGGAATCGCACAGACCCTTGTTCGATTCCTTGGCAACTCGAGCTCCAGATCCAAACCTCCGACATGATCGTGACTCAAGAGCCTTCAGCCCTTCGTGCCCTCAGCACGCCCTTGAACTCCAGCTCCGAAAGTCGGCTCCCGTGATCCAACCGCCAGCCGCCCGCAGCACGTGCGGATCCCCAACCACAAGTTGCTTGCAGCCTGCGTGGGTCCCTCAGTCGCTGAGCCTCTCGCTGGGCCGCCGCCGAGGTCATCATCCTACAGCATCCTCTCCTCTGCTTCTCCTTCTCAACATGGGGTGTCCTCCCCGATTCTAGTGTCCGTGGCTGCCTGGAGTCTACAAACCCTCGCGGCCGTTGCCAAGCACAGGTGACGCCATCTTGAAGACAGGCCCATAGTTGCAGGGTTTTAGTTTTAAAAGCATTGTTGGCTCTTCCAACGGGCCTTTGAATGCCTGTATGGAGCCACCTGCATTATGACCAAATGGTCGAGCCCTTCGGCGAAGCGGTGTCCCCACCCTCCTGGATCCACACCATTACAGTAACTCCAGCAGCAGCATTTTTGCAATAGAGATAAAAGCATCTGGAAGACATCCCTATATTAGCCTGGAAGAGCACATGGAAGAAATGCATACGAGTACTGGTCAGCCCATAGTTTGAATACTCCGTAGAGGTCTGGTCACCCACTTTGGGAGGATATGATGGAATTAGAGGAAGGAAACTTACGAGAATATTGCCAGGGCTGGAGGATTTTAGTTATGAGATCAAATGAGATCAGTCACTCTGAAGTTGCTTTCTGTCGAATAGGGAGACAGGTAGCGTTCAATATTGTGTAAGGGTATGCCAAAATAAAGTAAGAAATACTTTCTCATTTAGCAAAGAGGGATTTAACTAGTATAGATCAGAAATATTTTGTCGCAGATGAAAGGGATCGGAGGTGGTGGTCTACAACTTGGCATCTGAAATCGTAGTAGGCAGACCCACACAACACAATTACAACACACTTAGATGGCCACGGAGATTGCCATAACTTACAAAGGCTGGGGTGAGGGGTTGCCTAAAATTCCCCTTTATTTAAGCATAAATTTGAAAGAGCCCTATTGCACTGTGCAAACTCACAAACTTACCACGGTCAATAAATATTAATATTATGATGCTGTTTGTACACTCTTGGACAGCAGTCAGGGAGGTTCTAGTTACGTACCTGAGGGTTAAGCTCATAATCCACACTGACGATTCAGTGGAATATTTTGGGAGTTCTGCACTGGCTTTCAGGTGAGGTGTTAAACCCTGGCCCCACTTGCACATTTAGATACATGTAACAGATCCCATAGTTTTACCTTGAAGAACAGTGGGGCTTCTTCCAAGTGTTTGGTCCCACATTTATCCCTTAACCAACTGCCAACACACATTGCAACTGCCAGGAGCCTTTTGTCTAAACTGGCAGAGATGTGCTAGCTACACTAAAACAGAAAGAGCAATTCAGAATTATTTCACGACTTTAGCGCAATAAGAGAAGGAGTAGATCATCTGCCTCCTCAAGAATGCCTCCCCATTCAATATAATCGTGGCTGATTTATCCCAGGCTCATCTCCTCTGTGGTAGATTCCAACAGGCTTCAATGCCCCTAAACTTTTGAAAATTTATCCACTTCTACATTAAATATTTCTAACGATTCAAACTCCGCAACTTTTTTTGGGGTAGAAAATTCAAGAGATTCTTGATTCTCAAATGTGAAGAAATGACATTACTCTGAAACTATGAGGACCTCTCCTTCGAGACTCTCCCACTATTGAAAATATTTTGACCTCAAGTCAAGTTTATTGTCATCTGATCCCTGTCATGCTTCCTGGCCATCTTATGTGATTCAATAAGAACACCACTCATTCTTCCAAACTCCAAAGAATATAGACCCAAACTGCTCAAATGGCATAGCGGTTAGCGCATCACCTTTAACAGCACCAGCAATCGGGACTGGGGTTCGAATCCCGCGCTGTCTGTAAGGAATTTGTATGTTCTCCCCGTATCTGCATGGTTTTTCCCCGGGGGCTCCGGTTTCCTCCCACCATTCGAAATGTACTGGGGATTGTAGGCTAATTGAGTGTAAATTTAGCAGCATGGACTCATGGGCTGAAATGGCCTGTTACCGTGCTGCATCTCTAAATTTAATAATAATTCTCTTGAATGTATTTTTGGACATACTGAGGGTGTGTTTAAATTCTAGTGTTTTGTAGGGTTGTTTCTCAGCACTTCCTTTTGAATGAAGGCACAGATAGTCCAAATGTAAAATTGAACAAAGGATGAAAAGTGATGGGGAAGAACAAATGGTCAAATTCTTGGAAGGATTTTGTAGAGAAAGTGAGGACAAACTTTTTTGTGGCAGGAAAGTTGACAATTAGCGGATGGAAGGTTTCAGAAGGAGAAATGAGGATTTTTTAAAATCTTAATGGGATATTGATTTTTTTCTGAAACATTCATCAGAGAGCTGGAGGAAGCAGATTCAACAAAGCTTTCGAAGCAGAATTGGATAAATAGAGGAATGATGTAATTTCTTTTTCATGGCTACACTGAACAGGTAATGAAGTGGAATACACAAACGTGCTGGAGTGACTCGGCAGCTCAGACAGCAGCCATAGGATGGAAAGGATGTCCAACGTTTTGGATCTGGGCCCTTTGTCACTTCCTGTGGATGCTGCAAGACCAGTTGAGTTTCTCCAGCATGTTTGTGCATTGCACTCGACCCCAGACCTTAAAGGCAATGAAGTAGGACTGATTAGCCAACCCACTCAGAATAAAACTAAAGATCAGCCGAAAACACAAGAGGAATCGGAGACGATTAAGAGGAGAAGCATTTCATGGATACTCAAAAATGATTTCACCAATTGTTTTGGGAATTATTTTATAAAAATGGCTTTGGTGATAGTGTGGCAAATTAGATTTAAGATTTATTGTCAGAGTACATACAACCCCAAGATTATTTTTTCGTCTTATTGGTCACGTGAAGAAAAAACTGTACACGTGTAAACAAAGAACTGTAAACAGATAACAAAATGTAAATGAACTGTTCAATACAAAGAGCATTTAAAAAATCAATAAAGTCCAAAAGTAGAGTCCTTAAATAGGTCCCTGATTTGAGTTTACTGTTGAGGAGGGGTAGCAGCTACTCTTGAACCTGGTGGTGCGAGTTTTGTGGCATCTATATCTCTTTCCTGATGGCAGCAGCAAGAACAGAGCATGTGTTAGATGATGTGGATCCTTGATGATTGCTACTGCTCTTCAACGGCAGCGCTCCCTAGAGATGTTCTTGAAAGTGGGGATGGGTTACGTCTACTACCTTTGGGAAGGCTTTAATTCAGAAGACCTTGTGTCCCTATACCAGACAGTGATGCAGCTGGTCAGCACACTATCCACTATACACCTGTAGAAATTTGCCATGGTTTCTGGTGTCATGCCAAACCTCCAAAAATCCTGAGTAAGAGGAAATGCTGATGTGCTTTCTTTTTTTACAAGCCATCACTGTAGTGTGCTGGGTTCAGGAAAGATCCTCCGAGATAGTGACTCCCAAGAACATAAATTTGCTCACCCTCTCCACCCCGATCATGCAATGATCACTGGATTGTATACCTCTTGTTTTCCCTTCTTGGAGTGAACAATCAGCTCCTTTGATTAATGAGCTGGATAGTTTTGTAGTGAGACAGATAAGAAAAAAATCCCAGGTCTACTCTGAATTAACCTCTTTCATTGCAATAGCTGAGAGCTATCTGAAAGTCCAACATCTGGTGGAAGCATGAGTCAAGTCAAGTTTATTGTCCTCTGATTATACAAGTACCACCCGATGAAATAGTGTTCTCTGGTCCTCAATGCAAAACATGCAGACACACAACCAGACATATCACACATGCAAATGAATATTACATATGCTGGACAAATATTTTATCTGTACAAATAAATAAATATTGCTTTGTACAAATGAGAGTCTTGGATGGTTTGTGTGAGCAGTTCCTTTGGTCGTTCACCCTTCTCATTGACTATGGGAAGAAGCTGTTCTTCCGCCTGGTGGTGTTGGCTCCGATACCCCTGTATCTCTTTTCTGATGGGAACAGCTGAAGAATGCTGTGTGCAGAGTGGAAGGGATCCTCAACGATTTTGTGCATCCTCTTCAGAGAACGATCCCAGTAGATCACGTTGATGGGGCGAGGGAGACTCCAGTGATCCTCCCTAACATTCTTATGGTCCTGTTGTGTGGTGAACTGTTAGCCAGAATCAGACACACACAAAGATAAAGACTGTGCAACAAGTTTTAATCCACAAAGACTTCCACAGAACCAGGCTGGCTGCGGCTGCAGCAACTCTGAGTGAGTCCTTGGGAGGCTGGCGCAGGCTTATATCCCGGAGGGTGATTGACACCCGACCAGGTGGGGCTTGATCCATTCAGGCTGACTGATTGACAGCTGGCCAGGTGTTGTCCTCTCCCCTTACACTCCTGCAGGTACAGAGTTTTCCCCCTGCAGTAGGCCGGTGGTGTACCACCACATGTTGATTAAAAAAATAAATGAAATTTTTCAGAAATTATAATGATGCCTCAACTGTTGACCAACCCACTGACAACCATTACAATTCCCAGACCATGTACTTGAACCTCATCAGAAACGATCTTGTAAAGCAGAAACAGAGGTAGCGAGGCATTGTCAGAAATGAAGTTCACTGCTCTCATTTCTTCTGTATCCAGCAAGGATAATTACAAGACTGCATCAAAAGATTGCACTTCTGCCTCTGTTTTCTCACGGCTCAAGTTTTATAATATGCTTAAACACATTATAAAAAGAACACATTTTATAATAAAGTATGACAGCATCTTGAATGTCTCTGCAGTGTAAATCAATCTGTTATCCAATTTCAATCATCACATGCCCCTTGTTATTTATACAGTTAGAAAAAAGGCATGCATGAATTCCCACTCAAAAAGGGAACTACTGCGTCACCTGGGGGGGGGGGGGGGGTAGTTTTCAAGTGGGTGAATTTCGAGAAGCAGTCCATGAGAAAAACACCTTTGAAAACGCACTGCCTGAACCAAAAGAGAAAATTTGTGTCGTAATGTAAATTGTGTGCATACTTTATTAGTTTACACATTTAAAATGAAAAGTTCAAAACATTTGGTGATACACAAATAGGGTTCAATCTCCAAATCTGTTGACAGCTTCCTGGTAAAATTGTACTATTGAGAAACAATCCTAAATTCCAGTATGGAATAAAATATTAAGATATGTACCACTGAGGATTTTAACTTGGATAAAATTTGTCATTGTACTAAATTGTGGCTGATATGTACTCATTTTTAACCATATAAAGAGATCGCACCAGATCAAAACACTGCAAGTTATCCACTCCACATTCTATTAATCTATTAGCATGAAAACAATGCAACTTAAATTCAAAGCATGGCATGTGCTGATCAAGACTAATGGAAAACAAAGACATGACAAATGAGGGCAATGCTCATCTGCCAAAGTAGCAGTGGTCATTTCACTGTGGCTCATCTAAATGCTGATGTTTGCAGCCTAACTCAAATCAGTTTCCAACACACCCGACTCTCAGCGAAATAATATCACAGAAAAGTAATTGCTGCAACAACGTGGCCCTTTGTTCCAGCGTCCAAAAGATATTCAGCAAAAATGGTTCCGATCAAGTTTATCTGTAGCCAGCAGCTCAATGGAGAACCATGGGTTGGCCACGGATTAGCTCATTTTGGGTTCCTGTGCATACATGGGCTAATGCAGGTGCTAATTGCCAAAGTAAAATAAAACCTCTCACATTCGGCATCTATGACGATTGGTAGAGACTGAATAAGTGTTGGTTGTTGTGTGTTTGGAGAACTAAATGCATCAATTTTAAACTTCCGTATTTTTTATCTATTTATTTTGCAGTTACTTAAAGCTGCCACTTGCTTGAATCCCAGAAAAAAGGGGTTTTACTGTATCTGATGTTCTGCTCCACTACTGGACTCACTCCGAAGTCTAGAAGTGGAGAACTGATGGGCTGAAGAAGGGTCCAGTTGCATGTAGCTTTACGACAGTGAGGGCAGGCATCTGAATCACAGCACTATTCACTTGAATAGTGGACACATCCTGTGAAAAAATGCCAAGTTAAGGTGAGTGATTTCCACACTCCCATCATCTTATTAAAGCCCCGCTTTCCTCTATCTTTTCCACTCACCATGGCCCCAGTTTCTGTCCTGTCATTCAACCCTCTGAGCCTGTTTCCCACACTCTCTTCAAACTGACAAGCATCCTTTTTCCTATTCCCCCTTTAAATTTACTGGGTTCATTAAGAAATTGTTTGTTTACTTGTCACAAAATATCTAGTGCAGTGAGAAGGGTTCTGTGAGCAGACTGACGGGCTATCTTTAAGAGTGGCGTAGGTGCGATGCTCTATTGAGCAGAAAAGTAGACACAAAACATAAAGTCTGTTCAACAGGCTTTATTCCAGATAAACTTCCACAGAGCTGGCTGTGAGAGTAGCTGTGCTGGTTCTGAGACTGACCTCAAGGGTCCGGATCTAGCTTATATCCCAGAGGGTGATTGGCAGCTGTCCAGGTGTTGCCTTGTCCTCCAGTGCTCTTCTGCATGTACACAGATTTCTCCCTGCAGTAGGCTAGTGGTGTATCACCAGAGTAGGGAACAATAACAGAGTGTAGGATTGCAAAGGAAGATCAGTGACCATCCAGTAAGGGCACCATGTTGTGGGGTTCATTCAGAAGCTTTCCAACTGTGGGAAGAAATAGTCAGTTGGTTTTCACTCTCCAGCATTCTCCTGATGAAGGAAGGAAAAAAAGAACGTGCACAGGGTGTGATGCGTCCTTCAATATGTTGGCTGTCTTTGATATAACATATCAAATTTTGAATTAATAATGAGTTAATAGACTAATAAGAAAAACTTACAATAGTCTGGATAAATCTGCTAGTCTAGCACCACGAATATCCTGAGCACACCTCAGGAGTTTTACTCTATATGGAACAAAACCATGCAGGTGAGAGAATGGATGGGATAGACCAGTGGCTCTCAACCTTTTTCTTCCCTTCACCATTCACCTTAAGTAATCTCTTACTAACCACAGAGCATCTATGGCATTCTATGCCATATGTGAGTGGGGAAAAAAATAGGTTGAGAAATGCTGGAATAGACTGATGGTGACTTTAGGAGTGGATAAGATCCAGAATGATTCAGTTTAATATAACCAATGTCCTAAATGAATGTAACTTGAACATCAAAGAAACAAAAACAATGTTACAAGTCAAGAATGATCTGGTTGAAGTCAAACATATTTCCTTTCATAAAAGCAACAGCCACACTTCAAAAGTATCAAGTAAATCATCCCAAGTTCATAAAATATAGCACATTAATGCAAATTCTGAATTTCATTCTTTCTGCTTGCCCATACCTTGTTCCAGTATCTTGTCTGAACAGCCACCCATCCATCATCTGTGAGCCTGGATTCTGAATATTCAGTCTATTTGACTGTAGGCACCAAAGCTATGTCTGTGCTTGCTCATTGATAACAGGGAGTGTAAATTCTGATGATTGCCTTCTCTATCACTAGCTTGAAGGTGACCTCTGCTCACCCTCTCATCCCTCAATCTTCTGCTACGACAGTGGGGACCAAGTAACAGTGCATATCATAATCCAAGACTGGAGGCTTCAGAGAGACATTATTATTCCATTTATCATAAATTTTGATGTGTGGTTTATCATGACAGCCAAAATTTTTCATTTGTGATAATGTCCAATAATGTACAATATAATAATCAAATATAAACAAAATTACATTGCATAGCTTATTACCAGGAACATTGAGGTTATGTGGAAGAGATGCTCACTAATGGCGGAGAGTAAATTTTCCATTCTTAAATCAACACTGAATGAGTCATTTTCTCAATGCAGTCATTCGTTATACCACGACAGAATGAGGAAACAGTTATTCAGTTGCACTATGGGTAAAAAGGCTCTGCACCACTACCAGATTCTACTTTCATTTTGCACCTACACAAACAGTACACTTCTGGATCTATTGTTCTCAAACCACAAACTCTTGACTAAGGGAGTTAAATCAAGAAAATCTGCAGATGCTTACACAAAAGTGATGGAGAAACTCAGTAGGTCACGCAGCATCCATGGGAAGAAAAAGACAATCAACATCTCGGGCCTGGGCCCTTTGCTAGCAATCTGTATGGCTCAGGCCTGAAATGTCAACTGCCTTTTACTTCCTATATATGCCGCACGATGGCTTTATTGTCGGCTCTACTGTTGAGGTCGTCAAAAGTATCAGTTTCTTGGAGTGCACTTGGCAGAGAATCTCACCTGGTCCCTTAACTCCAGTTCCATGGCCAAGAAAGACCAGCAGCGCCTCGACTTCCTGCAAAGGCTGAGGAAAGTTCATCTCCCACCCTCCATCCTCATTACATTCTGCAGAGGATGTATTGAGAGTATCCTGTGGAACTGCATCACTGGCTGGTTTGGAAGCTGTACCTCCCCAGACTGCAAGACCCTTCAGAGGATAGTGAAGTCAGTGGAAAGGATTATTGGGGGCTCTCTTCCTAGCATGACGGACGTCTACAACACACGATGCAGACGAAAAGCAATAAATATTGTGAAGGACTTCATACGCCCCTCACGTAAACTGTTCTCCCTTCTGCCATCTGGTAGGAGGTACCGTAGCACTCGCGGCCCACATGTCCAGATTGGACAAGTTTTTTTTAACCCCCAAGCCATCAGGCTCCTGAATTCCAAGAATTCAGTGGATAATGTATATGAGGATAGTGTACCATGGACTTTTATTGTATATGTCTTAATATTTTAATTTCTATTTTAACATATTTATGTAAATTTGCTCCATAATCCTGGAGAAACACTATCTCGTCTTTACCGTGCAATGCATGGTACGAACAACAGTTTCTTCAGCACTTTTGTGTACTGACAAAGCCAACCCAAGTCATTTTCATTCAGTTAATATGGTGTCAAATTAGTGTTAAATTTGGTTTACACTGTGTCTGATTCCAATTCGTGCCACCAAAAGTCACCCCTCATCCAAATTCATACTTCCTGCAGTATTTTACATAAGCTCGCTTTGTTTTAGATGTGATTTTGCAGTGTTTTAATTCCCTTGCAACCGCTGCAATCGTGTCTGCCTGTCCCGCATCGGACTGGTCAGCCACAAACGAGCCTGCAGCTGACGTGGACTTTTTACCCCCTCCATAAATCTTCGTCCGCGAAGCCAAGCCAAAGAAAAGAAAGAAAGAAAAGAATTCTTGCAGCTTCTTGGGTCTCATTGCATTATGTCTAGACGTGATTCAGAAGATGATTATTTATCTCCACGAGTCACACAGCAAGACACCAAGTGACTCTTCCACAGATGTGTTGCTTGCCCAAAACCTTCTTCACAGCAGAACAGATAGTGTTTAAGCAACTGTAAATGCCAACTTCATTATGCTCTACTTGGCCTTGTCATTTTCTTTTTATTCTTTAACAGTTTTGAAACCAATAAGCAGTGAGATGGGAGGGGCATCATCTAAAATCAGAGCAATGCTATTACTGAAAAGTAATTGAGTGCCTTAAGTTGACTATCTTTTCAACTGATCATTGACACTGTGGAACATCTGGAGGGCATGGGTAAAAGATGCTTCCAAATAAATCCAATAAGAAATTCAACAGAAAGCTCACAGAGTAGTTAGAAGGTGGAACGTACTGCCACAAGGACCAGTTGGGGTGACTTGCTCTGATTGCTTTTTCACTCACCCTTTCAGGCAGGGATGTAAGACCTGAGGAATTTCCCCTTCTAGTTGGAGATACCTGGACTGTGGCTAGGACCTTTTCCAAAGACAGTGGTTGAAATAGTGTATGATTGGGGATGGGACACTGTCACAAGGAGTCCCATGGTGAGAACAAAAAGACAAAAGATTATGTTATCCTGTTCTACAGAAAGTAGTCTCCGGATTCTTCAGACCTGTTGGGACTTAAACTGAAGGTATTAGGAAAATTCCCACAGAGATTATTAGCTTGTACTGACTAAGCATCCATAACTTCTTGATCCATTGATGTCAGCTGTTCTTATCACCTTGAAGCAGAATTCACCAAGTATTAGAATGCTTATCCACTAATAGGGCACTTGAGCTGGGTTTAAGACATCACAAGTACTGAAACAGAAAAATATAGGTAGTGAAGCCCTGGTTATGAAGCTAGTCACTGAGCTCATGTACTCCTCAATGTTTACATGATTGTTGTAGATGGCAGCCTCTCTGAAACAGCTCCAGTCCATGGTCTCATAAGAACATAAGAAGTAGAAGTAGACCATCTGGCCTGTCAAGCCTGCTCCTCCATTCTGGCCATCACTCTCCCACTCTAACTGATACTGTTGAATGAAACAAGAGGTGGAATTACATTGCACAAATCCTGATCCACAACTTAAAAGGAAATGCGAGAGGGCTCTGCAGTTGTCTTGAAGAAGAGCCAACAATGTGAATATCAAACCTTCTCATGGCAGCTATGGCTCCACTACCCAGTTGGAGGCTGGAGCCTTCTCTGCTTCCTAGTTACTTTTTGGTCTCATTCTGGTCTCTCTGGTGTCTTTCCAAAGTCCCTGCTGGACCCAGCTTTACCAGGCTGTCACTGAAGGGTGCTGCATTTCTTGAGATCTTGCTAGTGCATCGATCTTCCTCTGCACTATGTGCTGTTCATGAATTGACATGCAGATGATCTGAGGCATGAACTCCACTTGCTTGTCTACTTTTTTTGAAACTTGTTTATCCTACAGAGTCTGCGTTTATTCCAAGTGGATTCCCTCAGGGTGACCTATTGCCTTCAAATGACTGCAAGGATTTTTTTTGATTCATCGAAGGTGAAATTTGTTCACCTTGTCTTGAGTTTATGACATAAAAGGAATGACTGAGTCACAAGTCTGTCAGGCTTTTTCGTTCAAGATCGACAGGTCAGTTCCAATTTTATACCAACAGTTGAAGTCTGTTAAGAGATCAGCTGAGATGGTAGAAGTGATCCACATTCTCGAGAGCATGTTCATTAATGCTGGTTTCAGGGTGAGATTTCCAGGAACATTATAAATGATTTTGTGAATCTAATACTCAGGCTGAAATTGACACATACAACAGAAAACTTGTTCACTGTGATTCATAGTAAATTAGAGCAAAAAGTGGCATCA